>NC_038241.2:26793076-26796012 GCF_000004515.6 Glycine max
AAAAATGGTGAGCCAGCCAACTTAATTTGACCACACTGCCTTGAAGTTCACCTTCCTGTGGTCTGACTCCCAACAATTCTTCACACAATTCAGCCCAATCAAGATTTGTCTGACCAATTAATGGTGCCCCATCAACACGCAAACCTAATAATACAGAGACGTCTTAAAGAGTAATCGTACACTCTCCGCATCTCATATGAAACGTATGTGTTTCGGACCTCTATCTTTCAATCAAGGCTGTAACTAATGAATTTATTTTTAGGTACCCTATCTTCATTATCCAATAAAATCCAGATTGTCGAAGTAGAGGAATAATTTCCTCTGGTATTTTTTCTTGTCCTTGATAGATGGGGACAGCTCGTCTGATATGTAATTTTCTCGCTGGTTCCCTATTCCAAACATGTTCTGAAACATGCTTAGCTTGCATCCATAAAACGTCTCCATCTATTGGACCGGACTTAATGTGTATACTAGATGAACATAACAACGAAGATGCCATTGATACTGTAAAATAAAATATAATACAAAAAATTGACAACAAAAATTTTACATTAAAAAAATTAACTACACTTACAAAAAATCAATTAAATATACATACCACATAATTAAAATCTGAATAAATAACAAAATACATCAATTTGAACAAATAACAAAATTAAAAATAAAAATACGTACACAAATTTAAATAAATTCTCTAAAATACGCTACAAATAAAAAAATTAAAAATTAAATACCTACACAAATTTAAATAAATGACCAAATTAAAATATATAACAAAATTAAAAATTTAAACACGTACATAAATTTAACACACGACAACTTAAAATATTACCTAAAATACTCTACAAATAACAAAATTAAAAATTAAATACCTACATAAATTTAAATAAATGACCAAACTAAAATACATAACACAAAATTAAAAATTTAAACACGTACATAAATTTAACACAACAAAACTTAAAATACTACCTAAAATACTCTACAAATAACAAAATTAAAAATTACATACCTACAAAAATTTGAATAAATGACCAAATTAAAATACATAACAAAATTAAAAATTTAAACTCATACATAAATTTAATACAAAAATACTTGAAATACTACCTAAAATACTCTACAAATAACAAAATTAAAAATTAAATACCTACACAAATTTAAATAAATGACCAAATTAAAATACATAACACAAAATTAAAAATTTAAACACGTACATAAATTTAACACAAAAAAACTTAAAATACTATCTAAAATACTCTACAAATAACAAAATTAAAAATTAAATACCTACACAAATTTAAATAAATGACCAAATTAAAATACATAACAAAATTAAAAATTTAAACACGTACATAAATTTAACACAAAAAAACTTAAAATACTACCTAAAATTCTCTACAAATAACAAAATTAAAAATTAACATACCAACATAAATTTAAATAAATGACCAAATTAAAATACGTACATAATAAAATTATAAAATAAAACAAGTACATAAATTTAACACAACAAAACTTAATTTACTAACTAAAATACTCTACAAATAACAAAATTAAATATTAAAATACCTACATAAATTTAAATAAATGATCATATTTTTTTCTAATTATTAAAATTTAAATTAAATAACATATATTATACACACAAAAATGGTAATAAATCAAAAAAATACTATTGAATAAAAAATTTAAACAATGTATATATATAAAATTAATAAAGTATCATATATTTCAATAAAAACTATAAATAAGTAAACTAAATAATATTCACATTCTAACCAAACCTAAAATACGATATATGTAATACAAATAATATCATACAAACCTAATAAATCTAAACCAAATAATAATAACATATATATATATATATATATATAAATAATTTTATCACAAATAATAACATACAAATATATATATATATATATATATATATATATATATATATATATATATATATATATATATATATATATATATATATATATATATGTAACATATACATATAGCATAAATAATATTAATATTTCAACGTTACTTAAAATTTAAAAGTTCCACCTAACATCAACAAACGTAACATATGTATATATAAAACAATTAATACCATACTAATTTACAAAATTTTTAAAAAATAATATTATCAAATTAACTAAAACTAACCTAACATATATATATATATATATATATATATATATATATATATATATATATATATATATATATATATATATATATATATATATATATATATATATATATATATATATATATATATATATATATATATATATATATATATATATATATATATATATATATATATATATATATATATATATATATATATATATATATATATATATATATATATATATATATATATATATATATATATATATATATATATATATATATATATATATATATATATATATATATATATATATATATATATATATATATATATATATATATATATATATATATATATATATATATATATATATATATATATATATATATATATATATATATATATATATATATATATATATATATATATATATATATATATATATATATATATATATATATATATATATATATATATATATATATATATATATATATATATATATATATATATATATATATATATATATATATATATATATATATATATATATATATATATATATATATATATATATATATATATATATATATATATATATATATATATATATATATATATATATATATATATATATATATATATATATATATATATATATATATATATATATATATATATATATATATATATATATATATATATATATATATATATATATATATATATATATATATATATATATATATATATATATATATATATATATATATATATATATATATATATATATATATATATA
>NC_038241.2:27098167-27328041 GCF_000004515.6 Glycine max
TGAATAAAACAAATTATCATTAAAATGAAGACAAGTAAACATAGAACAAATAAATAAAATAAAATCAACTAAAAAAAGTAAAATCCTAAAATTAAAATATTTAAAAAGTGTAACAGAAACCAATTAATATGTCATCAACTTTCCTTCACAGAGACGCTGACTTGACTTCCCTCCTTTCTCCACCATCCTTTCCTTTTCTCTCTTTCTTCCGATCCGTTACCGCAGGAACAACCATAACTCGGATCCCGACTCGTTCTTCGAGCCCGAGTCACCAACTCATGGCGCGGGAACTCACTCACCACCTTTCACTAATCCTATTCCTCATCGCCACCGTCGCTGGCGACACCGCGCTCCTCCGCAACCGCCACCACGGTTCTCGCCCTTCCATGCTCCTTCCCCTGTACCTCTCCGCACCGAATTCCTCCACGTCAGCGCTCGATCCCCGTCGCCAGCTCACCGGATCCGAGTCCAAACGCCACCCTAACGCACGCATGAGACTCCACGACGATCTCCTCCTCAACGGGTAAAAACCTATTACGTCGTCGTTTAACGCGCTTTCTTTCTTCTTCTTCTTCTTCTTCTTCTTCGCTTCTTAAATCAAAATTCGGTAATTCGAGATTTGTGTGAATTGAATGGTTTTTTTAGGTATTACACGACGCGGCTTTGGATCGGTACTCCTCCGCAGATGTTTGCTCTCATTGTTGATACGGGGAGCACTGTTACGTATGTTCCGTGCTCCACTTGCGAACAATGTGGCAGGCACCAGGTAATGATGCTGCATTCTGTTTTTTTTTTTTTTTTTTTGCTTATGTAATAATGTTTCGTATTTGGATGATGTGTGATTGCCTTAACTATGTTAATTTGGATTGCTAAATGTGGAAAATGGGTAACGAAAATTAAATTATGTGAAGGAACTGTTGTTGTGTTGTGGATATGATGGTGACTTGTGATGATTGGGAAAATGGGTGCCTAGGGTGTTATAGGATAGGACGTTTGGGTTTGTGGTCTAGGCTTTTGTTAAGTATTGAAGCGGTACCAGCCAGTTCTTAGTGACAGTGAAAATGGAAAGGTGTAAATTGGGGGAGTGAAGATTTATGGGATATTTGGATTATGATAAAAAATAGGTTTCATTCTTCCATTTTCAACTTTTCCGTTTATAGAAAGCACACCCTCAGGGTAGTAGATAGGGGTGGGGAATAAGCCAGCAACATATTTGGCTTTGAGCTTCTTTTGCCTGCCTTGGTATGTTTCTTACCTGAGTTATTCAGTTGGTTAAGATTAGGCCTTCGAAAAGACCTAGTTAGGTTAACATGATGGCATTTGTGTGTGCACGTGTGTGCAATAGTTTTTTAATATGCTTGTTTTGTTTATGATGGATATATTTATTAATTTTATAAACATTACAATAATTTTGATTTGATATCTATGTTTATTTGAGACCTTGAAGTTGTAGGCCTATTAACCTATTTGAAGGCTGTCATTCAATATCAGTTCAGAATAAAATAGGTTGTTATATTTTCATAGAAAGCTAATCCAGGCCTACAAAGAGATGTCAAAGAATAATTTTGTTTAAAACTTCTTGTATATGTTATGTGTGTGTAAGTCCATCCACTTTATCTCAAGTAGATTGGATTTCTTCAATTTTATGTTAACAGGATCCAAAGTTTCAGCCAGAATCTTCAAGCACCTATCAACCTGTCAAATGTACAATTGATTGCAACTGTGACGGCGACAGGATGCAGTGTGTGTATGAGAGACAATATGCGGAAATGAGTACAAGCAGCGGTGTTCTTGGTGAGGATGTCATATCCTTTGGAAATCAGAGTGAGCTTGCTCCGCAGCGTGCTGTTTTTGGCTGTGAAAATGTTGAGACTGGCGATCTTTATAGTCAGCATGCCGACGGCATCATGGGTTTGGGCCGTGGTGATCTTAGTATCATGGATCAACTTGTTGACAAAAAAGTAATAAGTGATTCATTCTCACTATGCTATGGTGGAATGGATGTTGGTGGGGGTGCAATGGTTCTCGGTGGCATATCTCCTCCATCAGACATGACTTTTGCATATTCAGATCCTGATCGCAGGTGTGTTTCAAAATTCTTATCTTCTAGATATGAGATGTAATGCATTTTCTTAACAAATGCATTTTATTAATCTCACACATTTACTCTAGTTTCGGGGTGGCAACAGTCCATATTACAATATTGATTTGAAGGAGATGCACGTTGCTGGGAAGCGACTGCCTCTAAACGCAAATGTTTTTGATGGAAAACATGGGACTGTCTTGGATAGTGGTACAACTTATGCTTACCTACCAGAAGCAGCATTTCTTGCATTTAAAGATGCAGTAAGTTCTTTTGTAAATATTTTCATATGAAGTTTTTGGAGTTGCAATTTTATAGTTTCACCCTTCATTTTTTATTTTATAGACTTGATGGCTCTGATTATGTACTTATTCGGTTTGCAGATTGTGAAGGAACTTCAATCTCTCAAGCAAATCAGTGGTCCAGATCCAAATTATAATGATATATGTTTTTCTGGTGCTGGAAAGTATGTCTGTCTGTTACATTATTTAATAGTTCATGCCACTCTTTTAATTGCAGCTTAATTAACAGCTAGGATTTACTTGCATTTCAGTGATGTCTCTCAACTCTCTAAAAGTTTTCCAGTGGTTGACATGGTATTTGGAAATGGTCACAAGTACTCACTGTCACCTGAAAACTACATGTTTCGGGTTAGTTATATTAGACCATTAGTATCTTTAGCTGAGTTTACAGGCTGGTGCAGTTGTTTATCAAATGTTACTGATTCCGTAATCCCTACTTTTCATGGGGCCATTCTTTATGAAGCATTCAAAAGTGCGAGGTGCATACTGTCTGGGAATTTTCCAAAATGGAAATGACCAAACTACTCTGTTAGGAGGTAACTTATTTGATTTTGGGAGCTCGATCCATTTCATGCTTTGTACTTCAAGTGAAATATTATTCCTCTCTAATTTTGTATTACATGGCTAGCTTCTGTGGTATAGGTTTCAGCAATTCTTTGGTGATCATTCCCTTGTCATTTTTGTTTGCATAGGTATCATTGTCCGAAACACTCTTGTAATGTATGATCGTGAGCAGACAAAAATTGGTTTCTGGAAAACAAACTGTGCTGAGTTATGGGAAAGATTGCAGACATCCATTGCCCCACCACCATTGCCTCCAAATTCTGGAGTGAGAAATTCAAGTGAAGCATTAGAGCCATCTGTTGCTCCATCTGTGTCACAGCATAATGCTTCGCCAGGTATTATGAGCTGCTAGTCTTCAAATGTGTTTAATACAGAGACATCATGTGTTAACATGTGGGTCATATCAGAAGTTATATATTTCATGACATATTTCATCATTCTTTTTAGAGTAGTGATCACATATAACTACAACAACAACAACAACAACAGCGCCTTATCCCATTAGGTGGGGTCGGCTACATGGATCAACTTCCGCCATAATGTTCTATCAAGTACCATACTTCTATCCAAATCATTAAGTTCGAGATCCTTTTTGATAACCTCTCTTATAGTCTTTTTGGGTCTTCTTCTACCTCGAATTGTTTGCCTTCTCTCCATCTGGTCTACTCTCCTCACTATAGAGTCTACCGGTCTTCTCTCTACATGCCCAAACCACCTAAGTCTATTTTCCACCATCTTCTCTACAATAGGCGCTACTCCAACCTTCTCTCTAATAGCTTCGTTTATAATTTTATCCTGTCGAGTCTTACCACACATCCACCGCAACATCCTCATCTCCGCTACACCTACTTTATTCTCATGTTGGCTCTTGACCGCCCAACATTCTGTTCCGTACAAAATCGCCGGTCTTACCGCAGTCCGATAAAACTTTCCCTTTAGCTTGATCGGTACCTTTGCATCACATAACACCCCCGATGCTTTTCTCCATTTCATCCATCCTACTTGAATGCGATGATTCACATCCCCTTCAATTTCTCCATCATCCTGTATTACAGACCCAAGATATTTAAACCGTGTGACTTGAGGGATAATATGGTCTCCTATTTTCACCTCTGAGTTAGAAACCCTCCTTCTTTTGTTGAACTTACATTCCATATATTCCGATTTGTTTCTGCTTAGGCGAAAACCATGTGTTTCTAGAACTCGTCTCCAAGTTTCCAACCTCTCATTCAACTCCTCCCTCGACTCTCCAAGGAGGACTATGTCATATGCAAAAAGCATGCATCTTGGCGCTATCTCTTGGATTTGTTCCGTGAGGACATCCAGAATTAAGGTAAAAAGGTAGGGGCTAAGGGTTGACCCGTGATGCAAACCAATTGTGATGGGAAAATCGTCTGACTCTCCACCCTGTGTCCTAACACTAGTCGATACCCTATCATACATATCTTGGATAGTTCGAATATATGCAACCCTAACCCCTTTCTTCTCTAGAGCTTTCCACAAAATCTCTCTAGGCACTCTATCATACGCTTTCTCCAAGTCAATAAAAATCAAGTGTAAGTCTTGTTGGTCCATGCGATATTGCTCCATCACCCGCCGTAATAAATAGATCGCTTCCATGGTCGACCTTCCCGGCATGAAACCAAATTGATTCTCAGTAACTTGAGTCTCCTTTCTTAATCTCCGTTCGATCACTCTTTCCCATAATTTCATGGTATGACTCATGAGCTTGATTCCCCTATAATTTGCACAATTTTGTATATCCCCCTTGTTCTTATAGATTGGCACTAACGTGCTTCTCCTCCATTCCTCCGGCATGCGTTTTGACCTCATAATTTCATTAAAGAGTTTGGTGAGTCACTCAAGACCTCTATCTCCAAGAGTTTTCCACACTTCAATAGGTATGTTGTCTGGCCCCACCGCCTTACCGTTACTCATTCTTTTCAACGCTTCCTTTACTTCCTGTTTCTGAATCCGACGATAGTACTTATAGTTCCGGTCCTCTTCTCTTGTGTCTAGACTGCTAGAGTCATATCCATATCCATCATTAAATAAGTTATGGAAATACGCCTTCCACCTTTCCTTGATATCTTTTTCATGCACTAAGACTTTGCCTTCTTCATCCTTAACACACTTTACTTGATCCAAATCTCTAGTCTTCCTCTCTCTACCCTTAGCAAGCCTATATATAGATCTTTCTCCGTCCCTGGTTCCTAGAGCTTGGTATAGTCCGTCAAAAGCTTGGGCTCTTGCCTCACTCACCGCCTTTTTGGTTTCATTTCTAGCTATCTTATACTTATCCCAAGTTTCAGAATTTCTACACCTAGACCACTCCTTGAAACACTCTTTTTTTACTCTAACTTTGCTCTGAACACTTTCATTCCACCACCACGATTCTTTACCCCTAGGTCCAAAACCTCTAGATTCACCCAACGTCTCTTTAGCCACTTTAATAATCTCTTGGGACATCTTGTTCCACATATCATTTGCACTTCCTTGTGATTGTCCACACCATCCCTCCCATATCTTTTGTTGGAAAATTCCTTGTTTCTCACCCTTCAAGTGCCACCATTTGATCCTTGGTGCTACCATAGGACTTCTTCTCTTTGCCCTATCTCTAATTCTTACATCCATGACCAAAACTCTATGTTGGGTAGTCAAGCTCTCTCCCGGGATAACTTTACAGTTCAAGCAATACTTCCTATCAGACTTCCTGATAAGGAAGAAATCTATCTGAGAACATGTCCCTCCACTTTTGTAAGTGATAAGATGTTCCGCTCTTTTCTTAAACCATGTATTGGCTATAGAAAGATCCAAAGCCTCCGAAAACTCCAAGATGGATTTACCCTCCCCATTCATCTCCCCTAGGCCAAAACCCCCATGCACCCCCTCAAAACCTCTAGCCACGCTACCTACATGTCCATTGAGATCCCCTCCTAGGAAAACTTTCTCTCCTTGGGGTATATCCTGAAGTACCCCTTCTAGATCCTCCCAAAATTTTACCTTAAAGTGTTCTGCTAACCCAACCTGCGGTGCGTATCCACTAATAACATTAAAGGTGTCCTATCCCACTACCAATTTTAAGGCTATGATACGATCTCCTACTCTTCTTACATCCACGACATCCTTCTTCCACTCCTTGTCCACAATAATCCCTACCCCATTTCTTAATCTGATTTTTCCCGTATACCACAGCTTAAATCCCGAGTTGTCTAATTCTTTCGCTTTTTCACCTGTCCACTTAGTTTCTTGTAGGCACATAAAATTGATCTTCCTCCTCACCATAACATCCACTATTTCCATAGA
The DNA here is from genome assembly GCF_000004515.6 of Glycine max. Lineage (NCBI taxonomy): Eukaryota > Viridiplantae > Streptophyta > Magnoliopsida > Fabales > Fabaceae > Glycine > Glycine max. The sequence continues at coordinate 27,104,423 of NC_038241.2, forward strand.
TTTTCCAGTAAGTGTGCCTATATTCCATGTACCAAAGCGAATCCTCCAGTCATGAACTAGCTTCTTTACCCACACCCGTTCACGAAAATGTGGGAACCCTTGCTTACTTTTCACTACATCCGGGCGGCGATGCAGCGGCCCTTGCTCTTTTGACACTGTACTCGAGCCATACAGCGCGTTGCTTCCGGACAACGACCTAGCATTCACATTATTACGTAATTGATCCATGTCATAGAGATTCGACAAAGTTTTACGTTGGCCGTCGAAAGCCTAACACAACCCTCTCCTTTTATCCGGGCTTGGGACCGGCTAAGAATAGCAAAGCTAACCTAACACAACCCTCTCCTTTTTTTACACATATAACTATTTATACAATATTATATTTTGTGTCTATCTCTATCTTCCATCCTATCATTTATTACATTTCAAATTCAATTTTTTCATCTTTTTCTCCCTTATTTGTATATTTTGTTGTACAAATTATTGTACAAGTATAATTTCTCTTCTTTTTATGTCTCAGCAATTAGTGCAAATTTTTTTATGCATAGACTCATTGATGACTAATGTACTTTAATAAACTCAAATGCCCAGGTGAACTTAAAATTGCACAAATAACGATGGTAATTTCCTTTAACATCAGTTATGTGGATATGAAACCTCACATTACAGAATTGGCTGGACTCTTTGCTCATGGGTTAGACACTAATACTTCCCAGGTTAGAAAATTATTACTACATTGCATGAATACTTTTTGCATAAGTATATATTTAATTAAAAATAACAATTTTAATCAAGTTAAAAAATGTTTGATAAAAATATAAACGTACATAGCATGGCTAGGTCGGGTGATTAGGATAGATTGGGGATTTTGGTAGTGGTCCTAATAATTTGTGGTGATAAATTTCCAAAGTACCCAAACAAACTATCCATTTTCAGCCAATTTACTCTGCTAATTTGTTTTTTGTTACTCTATGATGGATGTTTGCAGGTTCACTTACTGAATTTTACGTCTACTGGAAATGATTCCCTCAGTAAATGGGCCATAACCCCAAAGCCATATGCTCATTACATTTCTAACACTACTGCAATGGTAAGTTGACATTTTTGCACCTCCATTTGAATGAAGACTTCCCATTTGATGGTGATCTTCTATGCAGAATATAATTGATCGGCTTGCTGAACATCGCATCCAACTTCCTAGCACCTTTGGAAATTATAAGTTGATTGATTGGAGTGTCGAGCCTCCATCAAAGTAAGTTTTTTCTTGGAAGGGAAAAGGCCTTAAATTTTGAATGGCTATCTGTTCCATACCAACTGTATTTGTTATTATCTTATGCTATGGTTGGTTTCAGGTATTAATTCAACATAACTCATGCTTCATACTGTGCATGTTTGATATTTTGAATACATAGCATTGATTCTAGATGCAACATGTTGCTTTCTCAATTTGAAGATGTGGAAATAAATGTGTTTGGATTTTAGATAACCTCTAATCATGGACATGGTACAGCCCTTTTACTTTTTTGTTGCCTTTAGGGTACTAGGGTCAGTAAGAATAAGAGTTAAAAGATACTTTTATGAAAAGAATACAAGTTTGATCAAAGAGCTGGCTAAGAGAAAAGGTATTGGATATATGGGTGGAGAGCTATGAAGCAGAAACACTTCAAAACAGGACTTTTTTACCAAAATAGGTGATTTGAGCCAATTAAATATGCAAATGGGTGTGCATGGAAACTATTTACAGATTTAGGAGGTGCCACCTGGTAGGCGCCTCCAGTTCAAATTTTGTCATTTAGCAGGAGACACCACCCCACCTGGCTCCTACTATTCAATTTTTTATTTTTTTATTTTAGACTTGTATACATTAACTAAAATTTTCTATAATATTTATATCTAATTTTTCAATAAATAAAAAAATGAAAATTTGAACAGGAGGAGCCTGGTGGGGTGGTGCCTCCTGCTAAATGACAAAACTTGAACTGGAGGCACCTACCAGGGTGGCACCTCCTAAATCCTACCAGGCAAAAATCACCCATGCATTTCCATGCACACCCATTTACATATTTACTTTGCTTAAATCACCCATTTTGGTCAGAAAGTCTCAAAACATTCTAAACAGTACTCAGAAGTCAGAAATATAAAGTATTACGAGACTTTTTTGAACATGTTTTAAATTTGCCTCACTGGAAATTTGTTTTTCTTTTCATTTAAGTTAGTTTATTGATGTTTTCTTGCCTGTTTATGTTTATATTCTCATGTTAGTTGAGAGATAAAATGAAGTGTAATTAGTTGAGACTATTAATTTAGTTTTAATCTTATTTTTTATAACATTACATTTTTATTAGTTGATGGACCAAATTTACATGAGATAAATAAGCTTTGAAAGTTGTCACGATAAGTGAAGTGGATTACCTCTATGTCCTCGTATCAGATAACACATTATTCTGTGGAAAGTATTACCTACTGCTCAGTTTTTTAGCTTTTATTTATTTATGATTAGGGCTAGGCTTTATCTCTCTCTCTCTCTCTCTCTCTCCCTCCTACCTCCCTCTCTCTCCCCCCGTTGCCTGTAGGCCTTACTGGTCTTTGGTGATAGTGCTCCGTTTTCTGCCACATGCTATCATTGAAACGGCAGATGTGCACGAGGCACATATTTGTAGAAATTCTTAGGGTATAATTAGTAATGAGAAATTCTTAGGTAGACATTCCATTTAATTGTTGTGTACAAGGCATTGTTTAGAGATAAAGATTAATTTTGTAGCATGATCCACACAACCTTACATCTAGAGATATATTTTATAATATTGAACCGAATGCCCCTGATAAGCAGTGCCAATCTAAAATTTTCTCATTATCGAATTTGCCTTATCTATATAGCCACTTGTCTATAATGATGCAGGAATTGGTGGCAGCAACACTTCTTCTTGGTCGTGAGTTTAGCTATTTTGATCACATTGCTTCTAGGATTGTCAATATTAGGAACGTTCTTAATTTGGAAAAAAAGACAGCAAAGCTCGCATTCATACAAGCCAGTTGATGCGGCTGTTCCAGAGCAAGAACTTCAGCCATTATGAGTTAAGATCATGCTACTTCTTTTTAATATCTTACTTCATAATGTTAGTAGCATATTCAACTACCATCAAGAGAGCAATTTATAGTCACTCAACTGATCAAGTTTTTTGTTTCAAAGAAATCAGGCTGTCACGATATCCAGTGATCAGTGATCAATTGAACCCTGATAGAGTTACATAGAGATTTCTCTAGATGTGTTATCATCTGTAAACGCAATTTTGTTTGTGAAATGTGAATATTGTAATACACAGGTGAATCAAAAGGTGGCAGCATTAGGTTGAAATACAATTTATATACTGTAATTTTTACATTTCATTTCAGCTGTTGCTTAGTATCGCGTTATGTTTTTATTCTGTCACGACTCTTCTCAATAGGGAATAATGTCTAAGGAATTAATCTACTACTTCATTCTTTATTTTCCTCACAAGTTTCAAGTGAGCATAATGCTACATTGCTACTCATCTGCAGAAAGTGGATAATTGGAGAATAAAACAGAACCTGCTATTTCGAGATATACGGCATTTCACAATCTTGTACATATGCTTTTTTTTTTTTTTTTTTTGCGTCAAAGTAAATATATTAAAGATAAGAGCTGTGATGTGATGACGCACAAGATGTGCCAAAAACTAGCCCGTGGAATAGTACATGATGTTCCTATGATTCAGAATCATCAATACAGCTTTCAATAATACATATGCCAACAACTAATATCATGTTTGGGGTACCGTCGAGGACCCCTGAAACTCAGTTTGCCAGCAGCACCCCTAGTCTATCTTTTCCTTTTAGATGCATTGGAATTCGTGCAGTCAAGGTTTTAACGGGAAAACAAATGCGCACTAAACCAAATACATAACGGGCACACCCCGTCACTATCACAGCAGTCAGCACCTATATGAATAGCACGTTATCCAATCATTTTGCTCTATTTCCGTGGCATTAGAATATCCGTTGATCGCGTGCTGCATAATAAATAGCTGCTGATATATTGTAGTAGTTTTTAGTCCCAACCCAGTTATTTAGATTGCCTCAGAGTCTAGTGCAAACCCAAATTCATTGTCTTACAGCTTTGTTCAAGTCTCAGGCAGTTTACAGGATTTGACAACCAAGATGAAATCTTGTTCATTATGCTATACATCCCTGTTTGTGACTGTCTACATTTGTGTCTACCATAGAATCAGTTTTGAAAAGTTTAAATAAATAGGCCCTGTGTATTTAAGGAAATAATGTTTTTTTTTTTAAAAAAAAACTTAAATGTGATTATAAATAATTCAAAAAAATCACAATTAATTCATTCAAAACACATTTAAGAATTAGTTGCATGCGTGTACCTAGGGTCTTCTATAGCGTCTGCGAAAAAAAAGGTCTTCTATAGCGTTTTTGTCTAAAACAAATAGAAGGCTAATGGAAATGTGTATAATTTTGAAGAACCAATTAAAAGGTACTTAACATAGTTAAAGCGTCTAGGTCATGAGAAGTCCCTAAAACTTCTAGAAGAATAGAATACCGTATTAACTATTAACTCTAAAACATTCGATTGTGTTGCAAATCAAGAGTGGAAGATACATGTTTAAAGTCATGAACTCATCCCAGGGAAATCAAATGAAGAGAAAGATCCAGCTTCCTAAAAGATACGGTGTAGTTGAGATGTGCAGCTGAGACAATTTAAGTGGATTAGCTAGATCAACTATTATTGTTTGCACCTAAGTTTGTTGACATGGCAGTTATCTCCAATATCGTTATTGCCCATTGGACATGATCCAATATTTTAAAGGTTAGTGAAAAAAACGACACAGATGAATATCAAATGTTCAAGACATTGTAAAGGACTTGCAAGTTGCAACACAAAAACATTTCATTCATTTCTTTCAAGCTTTTTACAACTTTATTTAGATCTTTCTTTATTAGTAGTATTTTTTCACCATTACTATTTACTTTCATTTAATTTCAATGTTGATGTAGTAGAATTCAGTTTATCTTCTCAACATATTTGGTCAAATTTCGACTACCAAAACATTTATTCCTTTACAACTTGTTTTAGTTTCTTACTTTTCTTTTCCGGCCAACATGAAAATCTTATATCCTGAAGCAACTAATTCAGAAGAAAATATTTCTCTATTAAACGGCCAATTGCAACACTCTACTTAATAAAAACAGCTTTGAACCGAACCAGCAACCACTTTTATCGTGTTTTTTTCTAATTTTCTCATTAGCTTCATCATTGGGAAGCAAACAGTGCAAACCACCCAAAAAAAAAAGTGAATTATTGAAAAACTGGAAATTGTGCAAGATACATGAGAACTTACACCCACTAGTTCACAAATTGATTAATTCACCATATGAAAAGGAACTTTCTCATACACCTGGTTTTCTATCTTAATACTCCACAGCAGTTGTCCAAGTACCTTGCACACTAGGGCGTTTGGTTACATGTCTTGTCCTCAATTTCACTACCTTCCTTCCCAATGCATTTCTTAGCCTGGTTGCATGCAAAAGTATGTCTTCTGGATCCATATTCTTCACAGATATCACTCGCTGATTCTTGTTCTCTGCATTTCATAGGAGAATCATCAAATCACAACAAAGAAAACCTATTCCCACTAGGTGGGATCAACTATATAAAATCAAATGACACCATAAGGTGAGTCACATTATTGGATCTTCCCCACACACACCCAAACCACCTAAGAAGAGATTGTATTATCATTTTTTCAAGATAGATGCTATCATAAATTTCTCTCTAATGCATTCCATTCCTTTCTAATCCTATCTTGTCTAGTGTGTCCACTCATCCATTGTAGCTATAGAGAGGCAGAGTTAAATTTTATTGTTTCTTTTTACCATCCAGCATTCACTCTCATACAACAGCATAGGAGAATCATCAATTACAACTGAGAAAAATTTAGTAACACTACAAGTGAGCACAAGAATCTTACTGTAATAACCCTTCAGATGTGGATGCTGACCACGGATGAGTTCAGTAACCACCTCTAATTGAGGATTCTTCTCCTTAAATGCTGGCAAATGAGACTCCATAAATGCCCTATCATATATATTAAACTAAAGTGAGAATCCCCTGTTCAAAGCAGGAGAAAATATTAAAAGATACTTATTATTAATATTTCTGGTTCCCAGCCTTCAATACTAGGTATAATGCTAGGCAATCAATACTAGGTAGCAAGAAATATAGTTGATTCAAAACTCTCTAACTAGATTTTTTTTCTTTGAAAGGCAAAAGGTGAAGTATATATTAAAATAACAGTAGCTCATAGAACAAGAAGTGCCATAACAGAAGCTACCAAGAGAAAGTTACAAAAACATGAAACACACATAGAGAAAAAACCCTCTATGCAGGATCACCAAGCCATACTACTATATTTCCTTGTCAGCCTATTTCAGTTTACCAACTACCCGACAAGAAAATCCAAGAATGACAGCAACCAAACTGTTCCCACCCAGCAGATATATAATTGAGCCCCACTGTTAATGACTTATTGCATTCCTCCGACACTACTGTATCAGTGCATAGCTAGAACCCCCCTTCCAGTTAATTTCTTCCGGAGTACACCACAAATTACCTCCTACAATATATTTGTTCTCCCTATCAGCTATTTATCAGCCAACATCATCATCATCAGATCTGCTTTATTGCCCCCATTGTTAAAAGATTATGGTTGGCATGAAGCCACAGCCAACAGGGGACAAAAAACAAAACAAAAAACCCAAAGATGCCTGTAAAAGCACTATACAAGCAAGAACAAACTTTTGTAATTCATAAATTTTCCCAGTCTGAAGAGGAAACATTGATGCTCAACATAAATTTCAGTTCTTAAGTGTGTGTTTGGTTTACTGGTTTCACGACTTTCAAAGCATGTCAACGGAGAAGTATGTCTGTAGCTGGATTGAACTCAGGTTCGAAAGTCAAAACAAACATATCCTAAGTGATCGTCTAGGTTTCTAGACTTAACTTTTACTAGTAAGCAAAATCAAAGAACAAAGATTAAACCTGCAGTTAAAGGAGAAAGATGACCAAATCAGGCAACACAACATCCGTTCCAAAGAACAACAATCTGATCAAAACCTTATTATTATAAGATATGCAACTATGTAGGACTGTAACCAATCTCAATTGTTAAACCCTGGAACGAATATCATTGTATCCATTCATTAAATTAAATATCATCATATAACAATAACGATGACCAGAACATTTATGAACTATTCCACTTCATCCTTTCAAAAGTCAAAACTCACAATAAATACGGCTTCAAAGATTGACTGCAAATTTGCAATGTTATAAACAAATAAAGAGCACTATAGTACTAAACTACTAATAGATAACTAAAAAACAAGAAGTAAAAACTTGATTGTTCCGAATGAATATGAAAATAAAATACATTAAATTGAAGAGATAGTAAGAATGTATTTGTACCTTATACCTCTGCTACTTCCGCCCCAGTTGCAATAACTGACAATCAGCTTGTTAAGTTGCCAAACCCCTCGCAAAGCCATCTGATCCTGTAAAAGAAGAAAAACAAAAGGGTTTCAGAGAAATACGATGCGTATTTTTTTTTTATTAAAATTCTGAAAAGAACATAACACTGAGAAAAGAGAGAGAGAGAAAAAAAAAAGACCAGAAAACACCAAACCTAGTACTTCGCACGAAGAGGAACAGAGTGAAGCAACAGTGTCGGCGACGACCGGCGACGGCAGCTTTGAGAGGAGTGAGTTTGGTTCTGTTCTGTGTTTGGGAGCGACTAGGGTCATTCTATTCTCTAAACTGGGTCGGTACGAAACCCGACCCGAAAGACCTGCTTATAGGCTTTTTTTTTTTTCTTGGGAGTTGCTATTGGTCCCAACGTGACAACCTATTTGCTATTTGTCCTTATCAAGAAGCTGATAGTTTTTTGTTTTTTGAAAATATCTTTTCTTATGAAAATATGATTTTATTGTACGGTTATACAACGAAATCATGTTTATGTTGTTTACGGAGACGATATGAAAAAAATAAACAATAAAAACATAATTTCGTTATACAGTGGAATCATGTTTCCATTGTTTAGTAAAGGAGTGCGGAAAAGAAAAGTATAAGAAACATGATTCCAACGGAAACACGATTTCGTTGTACAAGTTGTGCAACATAATCGTGTTTTCTTTGTTTACTAACGAAATGCGAAAAAAAAGTAATGGAATCGTGTTTTCGTTGCTTTTTAAAGGGATGCAAAAAGAGAATAAACAATGAAATCATGATTTCATTGTTTATTTTTTAATCCAAAAATAGAACTATGCTTTTGTTGTCCATTTTCCTTTTCTTCTTCCTCTACAGATTGAGAACAGATCTGATGATGATGGTGAAGATTTGGGTTGATGGGTCTAGATTGATGCAGATCAGACGTGTTTGGTTATGGTGAGAACGTGTAGCGAAGCAGAAGAAGGTGCAGGGCCAAGTGGTCGCGTGCATAAATCTAAAGTCGGAAGTGATGCACGACACTGTTGCAGTGCCATTAAGGTTGTTGGGTTCAAATTTGGACAAAGGTGGTGGCGCGTGGTATTGGTGCGGTGGTGATGGATGCGATGAGGTGAAAAGAAGGTGAAAGGGAAGACAGAAGGTTTTTCTTTTTGCGTTTGTAGGGACCAATAACAAATGGAGTGAGTCAATAGTAACTTTCTTTTGGCAACTGCTTGGGGCACTCAGCAGTTTTCAAAAATGCTAAAAATACCCTTATGGGTATTTTTGGTTATAAATAGCAGCATCTGTTTTTCATTTCTGTAGCGCCTTTTTTTCCCGTCAAATCTCACTTCCTTATTGTAAGTTGCTTCCCTTAGCTTCCATTGGGCTTCTTTTCTAAGCATTTTTTTGTCTCCGGTGGTGTACGTGTGTTGTTCAGGAATATATGATGAAGTTGAGTCATTATTCGTCGCCGGAGAAGAAGAGGTACATGAAAAAATTTTAGAAATATACAGATTGACAATTCGTATGACCATACGGATCAGAATCCGTAGGTTTTAATTTTTTTAAAATTGTAAATTAAATTTTCTGAATTATATGTTTAATTTCTTTTGTAGTGTAATTTTTTTTTGTAATAGTTTTAACAATTTTAGAATTTTTAATTTGGTGATATTATTTTATAGTGGTATAAAAAATAAAAAAATATATTTAGTAATTAGATTGGTAAAAAAAAGTTAATATATATAAACTTTTAAAAATTTCTAAAACTAACATTAGATTGCTTAAAAATTAATTTAGTAAGTAATTGAAAATAATTTAGTAATTAGATTGGTAAAAGTAATATTAGATTGTTAAAACAATTTTGTGTATACATTTAACTGAATTATGTATTTACATGTTTAACTGAATTATGTATTTTAATGTTTATTACAATGATTAATAATTAAACAAATTTGATATTTTTATTGAAGGATGTATTTATTGGAATTTATATGATATTTATTGAATGATATTTTAATGAAGATATGTAGTAAAAATGTAGTTTGTGGTTATATGATGTACAATATATTTTTATTTTTATTTTGTATAGAGTTATATTTGTGTCAATAACAAATGAGATGATTGTATAATTTTTTTAAGTTGCATTTTTTTATCATTGAATTTGTTAAATTTTTTTTTAATATGGACGAAGAACAGGGAATGTATGATAGTATCATGTCTGAAGAAGTTTATATGAATGTTGAAAATGAGGAAGATGCTGACGTGAAAGTAGAACACGTTGATTGCTCTGATGTCTTTAATATTTCTTAGGTATTTGTCTAATTTGTAGTTGGTACAGTAATTATATTACATAAATGTTTATTGAACTTAGACACTTTTTGAATTGTGTTATAGTTGTTTGCTAGCCGTGATGAAGTTTTACATTGGGCTTGATCAGTGACTCATGACATTGGATTTGTTGCCGTAATAATGAGGTGGTCAGACACCAATATTGGTGTTAGAGGAAGAGTCTTATTTTTGTTAATAGCTTACGAAAGGAGCGCTGAGTATAGGCCTAAGAAGAATGATTTGGTAAGAACATGCACTGGCAGTAGAAAATGTGGATGCCCGTTTAGTTGTGTACGAAGCCAATTTTGGGAGGAGAAGGATGGATGGTGAAGTTAATTTGTGGGGTTCACAACCATGAAATAGCAAAGTCATTAGTTGGGCATCCATATGCGGGTCGACTAACTAAAGCTGAGAAGATTGTTGTTGCTGAAATGACAAAGTCCATGGTGAAGTCAAGAAATATTCTCTTGACGTTGAAGGAGCACAATGCCAATAGTAATCTAACAATCAAACAAATTTACAATGTCAGACATGCTTACCGTTCTTCAATAAGAGTGAGTAACACTGAAATGCAACAACTCATGATGTTGTTTGATCGAGATCAATATATTCACTGGCATAGGATAAAGGATGATAATGTTGTACGTGACTTGTTCTGGAGTCATCCGGATGCAGTAAAATTGACCAATTCTTGTAATTTTGTTTTCTTGATTGACAGTGCCTACAAAACAAATAGGTGCAAACTGTCATTACTTGATATTGTTGGTGTTACACCAACAGGAATGACATTCTTCGCTACTTTTGCTTACTTGGAAGGAAAACGTCTTAATAATGTTGTTTGGGCTTTACAACGGTCTCAGGGTCTTTTCATGAGAGTTGATGCAATTCTCGGGGTTATTGTCACTGACAAAGATTTTTCTTTGATGAATGCAGTGAAAACTGTATTCCCGAATGCTACAAACTTGTTGTGCCAGTTTCACATTGACAATAATGTAAAGGCAAAGTGCAAAACCCTAGTTGCTCAAAAGAATGCATGGGATTATGTGATGGAGGCTTAGAGGAGTTTGGTTGATTGTCCATGTGGGACTTCTTTTGATGAGTACCTTAAAAACTTTGAAATGGCTTGCTTTCCGTGGCCTATGTTTGTGGACTATGTATGTCAAACATAGGTGATTTCGCACAAAGAAAAATTTGTGAAAGCATGGACCAACAAAGTGATGCATCTGGGAAACACAACCACTAACAGGTATGAATATTGTTTTTTGTTTGTGTTGATTAGTTTAAGTGTTGACTTAAATAAAAATGTTGTGGTTGTTTATATGTTGTTGTATATTTCATTTGTAGGGTTGAGAGTGTTCATTGGTCATTAAAGAGACTCTTACAAAATTTGTTTGGTGACATATGCAGTGTTTGGGAAGCAATGTTATTCAATGAGAATGTGTGATTTTTTAGAGTGTTGATGTGGTATATATAGATGTTCAGTGAGACAGCTTTGCGTTTTTTTTAATAGACGCGTGTCACTTCCTATGTGCTTTCAAGTACAACAATGTTTTGCCATGCTTTAATTTTGCATCAAACATGCATTGTTACTATCAGAACTAAAACAATTGAGTAGTCATTTCTATATCAGTACGTACGTGTAGTATTCATTTTTTTAAACATATGCATGCAATTCATAGTGTGTTGTCAACTTTGAGAATGATTTATGATGCTTCAATGTTACAAAAAATATACATTTGTAATTTGTTATGGACAAATTAATTTATTCCTCAAATCAATATTAATGACTAATTAACGATAAACGGATGACAAAAATTTGTATCGCATAATAAAAAATGTGTCCATAAGTAAGGTACCAAAATTATAAATTAACCAAATGTTACTGTCAATACATAAATGGACCAAATAAATAAATTATCCAAAAAAATTAAAAATAACATATATAAGGCAAAAAAAAAACAACAACTTCAATGATTGTCCGTATGCCGCCTATGCCTCGATCTATGACCTATAGTTGGTTGACTAATGTAGCTTCTTGCGATGCTCAGACATTCTTCAGCAACAGTATAGGCTTTTGTTCCTTTGGTCAGGATCCTAAGGTTCAGTAGCCTCTCCAACTTATCAGCAATTGCTACAAAACCATTCTAGTAAGTGAAAAACCATAACAATTGTAAGTAATAAAATGCAAAACAAAATAACAAACACAAAATACAAAAAAAATAATATTACCACTACATGTCCAAGATGATGCACATCAACGTCTACCTCGTCAGGTGTTGCTGCCGCCACCGGTTGTTGATACGCATCCGGTTCAACAAATGTGTCATATTGTTGAACTGGTGAAACTCTAGGAGGATTCCCTGGTTGTGCCGAACTCATGAATGAGTGCACGAAATCATGTAGAACCAATCCATGTAATCTGACGAACACTGGCCAGGCATTGCATAGATTTGCCCTACAGGTGCAATGTAGTCACTGAACTCCATCTATCATTCATTTCTTCAACAGATGTCGAAGATGCAATAAGATGTGGCAGAATAGTCTGGATCTATCCAAACTATCGTACAATCCTCTCCAATCGGTGAATGACTGTTAAAGGACCCCATTTGAGATGGTTAGAAAATAATGAGATCACCTCAAATTCTCTAAATGAACGGTGGTCACCATACGAAATCCAACACACTACATCAGGGGTTAGTTTGTCTAAACGCCTGCAATACGTCAACAAGGGCAGTGCCTTGCCAGAGGTCCATCGGCATGCACACAGTCTCCTCTCGACATAATCCTCGACAGCTAGGGCAGAACCAACGGACGGGAAATGCTCATAGATCCAACACTAAATATATTTTGCAAACATATTCATTAAAATACGCAACAACATATAATAATCAACGCCAATGAAAAAAAAAATTGTAACATATGAACTAACCTGTAATAGAGTGATATATTCTGCAAGCTACCTCGTCATGCTCTTCGACGTCTCATTTAAATTATCATACATGTGCACAAGTGATGTAGCGCCCCAAGCATAAGTCACACTCTGCGTCAAGTCACACGGTGCATCCAAGAATACCACGTGCACGTGTGTGGCACTCTTGTTAGCAAACAGTGTGCATCCAATCAGATGCAACAAATACGCTCGCGCTGCTACAATCCAATGACATGCCTCGATCTTCGTCTGATACACGTCTCGCATCCACCATAGTCGAACATAAGAGCCATGATACTGAATCGTCTCAGCTCTCGCATCTGCAACGTTGACCTCGAGTAATTCCACCAACATATCAACAGCGTCGTCGACATGAAGTTGCTCGAAGCTGTGGAACGCCCCTACGATAGGTAGATGTAGCAACAACGCAATGTCATCCAAGGTGATAGTCACCTCTCCGACGGGAAAATGGAAACTACTAGTTTCCTTATGTCAAAGTTCCACAAAAGCAGACATTAGTCCTCGATTGCCCGTATCTAGGGAACATGCGATCAAAGGACTTAGTCCATTGGCAGCCATAAGGCCTTCAATCTCTGGAGTAGGCCTCCCGAACATAGCCATCTTCCTTGCATGGGAAGATAGCTTTAGCTCAGGACGTTCCTGCAAACAATAATATCGATCATGTAAAAAAGATTATTAAGTTGTAAACTACGTGCTTTATGTTTTTTTAACAATTACATACCTCTCAATTCCAGACTCTCAGAGCAATGTGATGTTCAAAATCTCTCAGAACTTATGTGTCATGGGGTTCGTATGGAAAACCCTCAACATTAGTAACAACTTCTTCAACAGGTGCTTCTTACTGCTCCTCGTTCAATTCCTCCACAGCCGTAGAAGGATCCTTAACAACACACTCCTGTCGTCGCTGCCTACGAGTAGATGCAGTGGGCCTTCGCCGCTGGGGGCATCATCATCACTCGCTTCTCTCCCCAGGTTCCTATTACTCGGCCTAAAGCACGATCAAGACCTCTAGTTCTAACCATTATCTGTACAATATTTTTAAAATGATTGTGAATTTTTTTTCCATGTTAAACTATTTTCAATTTTTGTTTCAATCATTTTTTAAAACTAACTAACAATGTTAAAATATTTTTAAATTTTGGTTTCAATATTTTTTATAACTACCAAATTTAATATATTTTAAAATTTAATTTCAATCATTTATTAAAACTAACACTCTTAATATATTTTAAATTTTGATTTCAATATTTTTTTATAACTAACAAATTTAATATATTCTAAAATTTTATTTCAATCATATTATAAAGTTTAAATTTTCGTTTCATCAAAATTTTCATTTCAATCAATTTTTTAAAATTAACTAACAATTTAAAAGTCTTTTAAATTTTTGTGTCAATATTTTTTATAACTAAAAAATTTAATATATTTTAAAATTTTATTTCAATAATTTTTTCTAACTTACGAATTTTTTATACGATTAAAATATTTGTTTCAATAGTTTGTGTAACAAATTTAAATAATTTAAAATTTTCATTTGAATTGTTTTTATAACTAACAAATTGAAATTATTTTAAATATTTTTTATGATTTCAATATTTTTCATAACTAGCGAATTTAAATATTTATTTCAATTTTTTTAAAAGTTAAACAAATATAATATTACAATATTTTAATTTAATATTTTGGCCAAACTAATCTAATCTTAGTTTTGGAAATCTAATCTAATATAATCTAGTCTAATCTTATATTAATATACTTAACAAATAAATCACAAAAATTATCCCCACACAACATAATATAAAAAGGAAGATTGACCAAATAAGCTCATACATAATAAAAAATCAATACATTATCAAATTTCACAAATTATTACAAATCAATTTTTTATTTTCAATTAAAAAATAAAAAAAACCAATACATATCACTGATCCGTATGATTTTTTTTCCTAAAAAAATTATGTTTCCGCCATTGATGTACGTCAAACAACAACAAACCAACACATTCATTCAATATAAAGCAATGAATCAACCAAAAATGCGTGAGAAGTAGATGAATACAAAGCAATGAATCAACTAACACATTCATTCGGAGGATAACTTATATGGAAGAAGATGAACCCAACAAGAAGAAGCAGCAACCAACACCAAGCAGAAGCGAAGAAGATGAAGCAAAAGCGAAGAAGACGAAGTAGAAGCGGTGCGCGAGAGAGGAAACAACAATGTGCGTGAGAAACAAGCACCAACGTGCGTGGGAAGTAGCAAAGAAAAAGGAAGAAGAAAGAAGAAGCAGAGGAACAACCAAAGGAAGAAGACGAAGCATAAGTGCTATAGAGAAAGGAAGTGACTCATACGAATGAGTCATTGTTCCTTTATATATTAAATGGGTGAAAGACAATTTAATCATTTCACCTAGGGTGCTGAGTGTCCCAGCAAAAATGTTGGGTGTCCAAAGTAACACCCCTTTCTTTTTCTTCTTCAAATTGGGTATAAAAAAACCCAAGCCCACACAGCAGGGATCAAAATGGAACTTAATCCATTGCAAACAAACCTAATTTATATTCATGGCACTTCCTAAATCAAAATTAAAAAAAAATCACTTTCATTATCTGTAATAAATGTATAAAATAATAATATATTGGAAGACAATAAATAATTAAAAATTTGAAAATATCACCATCTATCCCTTTCTTTCATTAATTATTGGGTTGTATTTTATTAGACAAAACTATTGTTGATATTAAAGAGGAACGTATTTTTTTTTCTTTTCATAATCCTCTGATTCATTAGGAAAAAGGAATCCCAACTATTCAGAGTTTAACTTAGAAGTAGGTAAAAATTTGATCAAGAATTATTTTACCAAAGATCAAAATTATATATTACGTTAACGATTCAACCTTAATTAAATGGAAAATGTATTGAACAAACAGTGAAATAATAATAATATAGTACTACGTCTTGCTCGACCAAGATACTAGCTTTATTGCGAGCCAAAAACCTTGATGGCAGCATTCTACCTTTTATAGAAGTTCAAAAGAATGAGAAATTATGGAATTCTCTATAAGAGTTGGAGAACTACCACTTTATTAGGAAGTAAAATTACCAACGTTTACACGAATTTTCAATTGGATGAGATTGGTAGAGTGGTCTCCATTGGAGATGGGATTGCAAATGTGAAAGGAATAACGTTGAATCTTTAGAATGAGAATGTCAAAATTATTGTCTTTAGTAGAGAGAGTATGAAAACAACTAAAATGAGAAAACAAAAACTATTGAAAAATATAAGTTACAAATTTTCATATTAAAGAAATAGATTTTTTTTTAAAAAAACCTTCTTTGTCTAAATTTTAGTTGTGTTTCCAAACATCTTGATTATTATACAAACAAGTTTTTTTGAAAAAAAAAATGTTGAAATTACTATTCCAAACATACACTTTTTATTGTTTCTTATTATAATAGTAGCTTCTATCAAACTTTTATAAGTTATTTCAACTAACTCTTAAAATAAACTAACTTATAAGTTATTAATTATTTTATTCTTAATAATTCTTTGAAATTTCTTTATACTTTTTTAATTTAAAAATCAAATAATTAAACATCTTAAAATCTTAGAATATGAGTTTAGGTCTAACTCAATCCCCAAAAACTAACTCAAGGGGTGAGGGTTGACCCTCATTTATATATTATAACTTGGTTTTATTTTTAGCTGATGTGTGACTTGAGTTTTTTTCCAACAAAACATGTTCTTTGATGTCATTTTACATTTAATAGTTAGTTTATTAACTAATTTTGTTAAGCATTTTCAAATCAATTAGTTAACTTATAATATTTTTTATGTGGCTTTAAACACTAACATGGACTATCATATTTTTTATGAGACCCCAGATTATATTTCTAGTGCTTTAAGACACTTCTAAAAAAATGAGTTTTAACATCGTCCTATTAACATCGATTATTTGAAAACTGATGTTGTTAAGCACTTACAACATCGGTCTTCAAATAACCGATGTTAGACCTAAATTTAGTGTGATTTTAACATCGATTATTTGAAAATCGATGTTGTAAGTGCTTAACGACATCTGTTTTCAAATAACCGATGTTAAAACTGAATTTAGTGTGACTTTAACATCATTTATTTGAAAACCGAAGTTGTAAGTGTTTAACATCATTTCAAATAACCGATGTTAAAATTGAATTATTTTAACATCAGTTATTTGAAAACCGATGTCGTAATATTAAATTTAATGTAATAAAAATATAAACACAGCAGACCCTCTCTACAAAATTTAATGTAATAATATTTATGGAAAGAGAAAAAGGAATCTCACGAAGACGGTACAAATGGAGGCTTCAATTCCTTCTCCTTCTCTCTAATGTTTGGGATCCCTAACAGAGCAATCAGAGGAAGAGCTTTAGAGAGCACAAAAAATGCCACAATTGATAACGGAGAACGCTTGAGCGACTATATCGAGATAAGAGATGAGTTATTCACAATTGGGGATTAGTGAGAACATGTGTAGGGATCCTTAGACTATCAATTGTAATGAGTTTTGGGGTGTTTCCGCAATTTTTTATTTTATCCTTATAATTATAACTAAATTATATATGTTTGATGAATCATTTGATGTCCCAATCAGAAATTGCTGTGAAATTGATATGCTCTTGTGTTGAGTATGAATCCTATCAATTGAGTCTTTTTCTAATTAACGCGAATTGATGAAATTAAGTAAGTAGAGATTTAGTGTAAGAGGGAGTGAGATACTGATTTTGTATTTTTAAAATTTAGAAGAGTATTAAATGACATAAACTTATAATGATATTGATTTTGTGTGTACATGGCACCAGAGGTGATCCAATGTGAACCTTATAATGAAAAGTGTGATGTGTACAATTTTGGGATAATATTGAACGAGCTTTTAACGGGAAATTACCCATACGTTGAGACGAAATATGGTCCCACCAAGGTATATATGATCATCACACTAATCTTGAGTTGCCTAGTTAATTTTGTTAAATTGTTATGTAAATATTTAATGAAGTAGTTCAATGCTAATCTCAATTGTATAACAATATGAAATGTCACTTGATCTTGATTATCATGAAATAAAAATTTTGATGTTATATTATTAGATTGTCATGAAAGTTGTGGAGGGTAAGTTGCGACCTAAGCTTCCGTGTGATGATGTTGGCCAACTTGGAACCAGAGAGATTGAAGACGCTTTGCATCCGGTGGGCAAAATACTATTTGAAAGTTAAAAATGAAACTTAGAATGTTTAGACAATTTTGTAATTGTAGTTTATATTTACTTACTTTACAGTTTTTACAATTCATGTTTTAACATTAAATATGCTTTAAATTCATAGTAATTAGTAAATTTCTCATGGAATTTCGGTTAAAAACTGTTTCAAAACAGAATGAAAATTATATGTTGTGTGATCTGATTTTAAAATTTACAAGTTAATTTTAGATTTATTGAAAAAACAGACAACATATTAAAAAAAAAAGTTCTAAAACAACATCAGTTTTTTAAAAAACCGATGTTAAATGTTACTAACAACATCGATTTTTTTAAAAACCGATGTTGCTATTAACATTTAACATCGATTTTTAAGAAAATCGATGTTATTAATGACATTTAACTTCGATTTTTAAAAAAACTTATATTATTAATAACATTTAACACCGATGTTGATATGTAAATTTATAGTTTTTTTTCATTATTCTTATCATATAACATTGGTTATTTAAATAACCGATGTTATATTTATTAGTTAACATCGGTTTTTCACGATGCTACTTTCCATATCGGTACTTTCAATATCAATTAATAATCGATGTTGAAAGTCTTAAATAATCAATGTAAAAATCTTATTTCCTAGTAGTGAGAGTTGAGTTAGCTCATAATAAATCAGCCAGAGATAGTTAATCCTCTGGTCCGTATTCAAAAAAAAAAAAAGTTAATTTGTAAGTTTTTAAATTTAAGACTCTAACTTGATTAGTTTTATCAAACACACATGAGAAGTTATGTAAAAGTAAGAACTGAAATAATTTTTTAGGCCATTCTTTAAAGAAAGATTTATACGTCTTATAAAGATTGAAGTAAAGAGACGGAAGTAAAAATGAATGAAAAATGAACAAAGATGAAAATTCATAATTGAAGTCTCGTAGCTTACCTAACTGAATTCATTAAAGGGGAAAAAGTTTATGTGCTTTTAAATTTCACATATATTTCCAAAGAATCGTAGTTATGAAAGGTTGGTTGTGCGGTGCTATAATTGCAGGGCAGGTACTGGTGCCTGGTGGAGTGGCATTAGCGAGATAATTAATAAATAACATGGTAATTGTTGATCATAGCAGTCAAAGACAATAACAGAGACTATAAATCCACCATTGTGACAAGATGTAGATGCCTTTGGATGCCAGGAAGCAAGTTTTAAATAATTATGTAATAATTTATCATGTAGGATAAGTTTGATATTTTTTAAAATAATTATTTAAATAAATAATAATTTATAATTAAATGATTATATAAAAAATATTTTACTGTCTGTGTATACACATTAAATTAATATATATATATATATATATAGTTCTAATAACTAAATCTTGCCGAAAAGAGTATTCAACTAAAGACAAGAACGTAATTGGACTTAAGAATTATTAATAGACTCTTCCCCTCTGATTTGATAACAATCATCTTTATCCTTTATTACTCATCAATTTGTTATAATCGTTGTCTTTTAACGACGCTCCTTTAATGATTATTACAACCTCAAAAAGAGGCCGAGAGTATTATAACAATCAATACACAATCTTTCAATTTTGAGTGCATGAACAACAAATAACCTGAAGAATACACAGTCACGAACACAAGAAGACATGAATCCAGATACAGGTCAACAAATGATCATAACGGTGTGTGTGTCAACATATATATTATTTTCTTTTTCTTATTCTTTTTGAAGATATGACTCTGTTAAGTGTTAATGGTAAAAATCCGTAATGATAGAAACAACCAAAAATAATATGACTACTGCAACCAAGAATAATGATTCAAAGAGAATGAATTGAAAATTAAAAGTAGTTTTCATTGTATGGAAAGTGTGAATTGAAAATTAAAAATTAGTTTGGAGTATAGTGTAATTACATAATATTATCTCTTAAAATTATAATTTCAATTTTACTAGAAAAATCAAAACATATTTAGAATTTGAAGGTATAATTTTAATCTCAAATTTCAATCCACGTCTAATTTGGTGAGGTAATCGACCACTAACAGAAAAACCACCATCCACCTATCAAGTCTCAACCAAGTCCCCCAAAAGAGTAATAATGATCTAAACCCAAAACGAACGAGACAAAAAGCCAAGCACAGTAGCACTAGTGATGACAACGACATCAATCGAATAATAAGGGTCTGAAGGTAACAATGTAAATAAATGTAATGTGTACCCAAAACAGGGTCAAAAGAAAAAGAAACAAAAAAGGAAAATAAATGATACAATACAAGAATATAATAACAGCAACAAAGCCTGTCTAGAAGACCAAAACAAGGGTAGCCCAACCCAAACCTAAGCCTCCTAGAACCTTCTTCAAGCACATGATGGTCTCTGCTCCACTCTGAAAAAAAAAATAAAGCAAACAATGTCAGATCCCAGTTACCAATGTTAAAGTGTTCACAATTTGTCCAAAGCAAAGAAGTAATGTAGTAATATTTTATTGATTAACCAAAATCCTAGATTTACTCCACCACTGTTATAAAATAAAAAATTAATAGGCTATCCAAACCAAATCCACGCGTCAATGGTGGCGCGTGGCCTCACCGTAAGCTTACACCTTAGTTCACTTTCAGTTTAGCGTAGTAAAAAAGTGTAAAACCCTAAACTCAGTCAAGTTCAATCAAGTTTCAAGCACTTGGATTTCAACGAAAAACATCCTGAAAAATTCAACTAATAAAATGAACATTATTTTTTATTATTTTATAAATCACATATTTTCCTTCCAAATATTTAACCTAATCACTCAAATTCAAGACTATGGAGTTATTCTCGCACTCATATGAGTTGATTCACATGCTCGAGATTCAATATTATATTATCTTTCACTTACATACATTATTCTGGTCGTGGATGCAAGATCTTTAACAAAAAAACACAGATCTGATGTACATTGTACAAAAGAAAAACTTAAAAAACCAAAATAGAACTTATAAAATTTGATGTACGAATATAAAACAACATGGTCCAAAAATGAAGTTAGAGATATTACAGAAGAGATAAGACGTACCTCATCGTTGGCAGCAGTGGCAGGTCCAGGGGAAGAAGCGTCCTCGCTAGGACCAGGAGCCCCGGTGGGTGGCGCAGGAGGTCCCAGCAACGACGGTGAAGGAGCCGGAGCACCGTGCTTCTTACCCTTCTTCTTGTGCTTGCTCGGAGCCGGAGCGGGAGCCACAGGGGTGGTCGGCGCCGCCACCGGAACGGGAGCGGGTGGAGAACTCACCGGCACGGGAGCGGGGGGAGAGCTCACGGGAACCGGCGCCGGAGGAGGAGAGGCTGCAGGTGGCTTGGTCGCTGGAGCAGGCGCGGCGGGGGTGGTGGTAGGAGATGCCGCCGGCGACGAAGCAGGGGTTGCGGTTGCGGGCTTAGGAGACGAAGCTGGTGGAGATGATTTGGGAGAAGCAACTGGGGCTGGTGAATTCGGTGTGGAAGGTGCTTGGGCGGGAGTGGCGGCGGCGGGGGTTGCCGGAGTGTTCGAGGGCGCTGCGGCGGGAGACTGGCCTCCGACGCCGGCGACTACAATGCAGATGAATGCAAGAGAGAGAACACCGTTGCGATCCATTGGTGAATGAATCGCACTGTGGAGAGTGTGATTCGTGTGAATGAGAGAGAGAGAGAGAGAGAGTGACAGGGTATGGTGTGTAAGAGAGAGGTGGCGAAAGGTTTATATAGAGACTACCTAGTTTTCTTTTCTGGTAGTACTATGCTGAGAGGTTCGTTTTTTGGACGTTGATGATGGGCTTTGTTGGAACAGAACAGATATCATCATGGACCACACATTAGCCGTTGGATTAACGTGTCTGACGTAGTACGCGTTTCAAATCTTTGGGGACTCTAGCCTGTTATTATTGTTTTTCTTTTTCCTATTAAAACATTAAAAAATCGTCTGCAATCTAAAACGGTCGATTAAGAAAAATAAAATAGTTTAACATAAGAAATAAAATCTAAAGTTAATTAGAATATCAACTATTGATTGTATAATTAATGGTTATTATTGTGTTCTATTTTGGAAACACCATTCCTCCTCTTAGACGAGTCAAATTCATTTAATTGATGTTAAAACTAATTAAAGTAAAAAAATAGTTTAATTATTAAAATGTTCATATTTTTATTAAAGTATTTTTTCTTGTAAATAGACCAACCAACCTTTATTAAAAATTACACATATAAAGAAACAGGCCTTATTAAAAATTACACATATAAAGAAACAGGCCTTAATTATTTCTTTTGTCATTCTTTTTTATTTAGATCAAATTGAATGTTTAATTTGATCTCTTTTTTTTTACAGTAATTTGATCTCTTTATTATTAAAATTTTAAATTTTACTCCTTAATTTTTAAAATTAAGTCAATATTATCTTTTTCGATCAATTTACATTAACACAACTATTTTCATAATTTGTGAAATAGACATGTGTCCAATCACTAGCACTGTTACTATCAATATTAACTTAATTATAAAAGACATAAGCTTTAAAAAAATGGACATAAATTTGTCCGGATACATCTAATAAAAGAAGATAGGTTATGGGTTATGTTTTCTTACCATCCTCCTTGCCTTATAATTATGAAGTCTTTAAACTTTCTTTTTATTGAAACAAAAACAAAAAAGAAGAAAACAAAGCACAGTGGCATGGGGCATGATCCAGTCTGGAGGAGGGGCCCACTTGGACATTAGGCGCATGTGACATCTAGGAAATGAATATGTGACCCTTGAGCTAATATATGCATTGGTTAGTGTCTTTATATTACTCATTTTGCAATTAGCACAGTCTTGTTTGAATTGTTTCTTTGCTGGTTCTGATTTTGGTGCTTTGCGGGACCAACCGCCAGCTGGTGTTGGTGATATTAATACAGCTGGTTTGTTTAGGTGGGCCAAATCCATTTCAATCAACCAATAACTTTATGCCACTATAGCATCTCATGCAATCATTCCTCAAAGACCTTTTGCTTTTTTTATTTCAAGATTTTCCATAGTCAATTTAAAATATTTGCTAACATGATTTTAGGTAACTGTTAATATGTTTTTATGGTTATAATTATTGATATGTTTAGTTTTTTTTTTCTTTTCTAACCATTTTGTAAGTAATCGCGAAAGCGTATTAGGTGCATATTTTTCCTTTAGCATGATATTTTATATCTAAAATTAAGATTAAAATTCTGAATAAGTTTTTATCAAGAGATACAGATAGTTACCACTATCTCAATCATTATTATTAACAAATTTAGTTTATATTGAATAATTAATTTTGGATAAAGAATTAATTTTCAATTGAAGTAACTCTAAATAACTTTCACGTTAGATAAAAATTTATTAAGTATAAAATATTTAAACATAAAATATATTATTTTAAATTAATTTTAATTAAAATCTATTTTATGAACACAATCCAAATACGTAACAAATGTTTAGATTAGAAAAAATATATCTCCTTGAAAGGTTTCAAAAAAAAATTATAGTAAGATTTTGATAATATTTATTAATAAGAAAAATATGAGGATCATACCTGAATCACAAATAGTATAAAGTATTTATATATTAAAAATAAACTACCAGATTTGTCATCCTCTATTCCCATAATTCCTCAAAAGACCTAAACATTTCTTTAAAAAAACAGAATTTCTAGCTGCAAATATTAGCAACACAACCAGCACCACCGCCAAATTGTGGGCCCCGCGTGAAAATGCCATAATAACCATACCTTCACTATAAGATTTTTCTTTCTTTAAGTAGAAAATATAGAATATTGTTACTTTTTAATCACAAGTCTGGAGTGTACGCATAACGGTGTACTTCATATTCATACATTTTAAAGGTTTTTAAAAAAAAATCAAAGCTGATCAAAATTACTCATCAAGATTTGTTTTTGTTTATTTTACCTTCTTTTACGAAATTCAAACCAAATTAAAGCGGGTTGGTTTGATGCACCATGTCGGATCCAACGTTTTCATTGTAGCATTAAATGATTCATTAAACGAATGAGGAAATACAAGCATGGAATAAAAAAAACATTTGTCAGAAAATCACCAAAATAAATACTACTACTATAGTCATGCAAGGATTCTGATCTTCTAGATTCTCAAAAGAAACTATAATACACAGTGTGCATAGCAGTTATAAATCTAACCGTTATATAATAAGAAAAAACATAATAAAAAAAATCTAACTGTTAAAATTAATAAAATTTAATTTTATAAAATTAATATATTATGTTACTCCTATAAAATAAATTCAATGGATGGAATTTCTACCTCCGGACTGAAGAAAAAAATTAATTATTCAATTAAAATATAAGTAAATTTTAACTAATTTTATTTTATTTAACGATAGTATCTCTAAAATATTTTGGTAAAATTGCATTTTTCGTCCATCACTTTAGGTTCAATTTTGCATTTGGTCCCACTAATTTAATTCACAAATTAGGTCCCTCTGTTTTATAAAATCAATGTTGGTCCCTGAAGTCTCAATTGGATGTTGACCGTTAACCTCAGACGTTGACTGTCACGTGTCAACGTCTAAGAGGCCCTTTAAAATTTTTATCCATCTGTGGTGAAATTTTTTTACGCTTACCTAATTTCCCCTAACCCTAATCCCTAACCAGTCCCATAAATTCTAAAGTCGTTGGTGAAGGCGCTGTTCACGGAGCAGGACCAAAACACGCAGGCCAGCGTAGTGCTGTGTCTCGCCTCTACGATCGACAGAGCTTCGGATCTTGACCTGACCAGGCTGTCAAAGCTCCTGTCGAGGTTCAAGAAGCTTTTGAAGCGCGACGATTTCAAGGTGAAGCCAGTGCTGTTGACGCTCGTCGAAAGTATTGTCGCTGCGGGCGGCGCGTCCGACCCCGCGCAGTTAAAGAGTTTGATTCCCTGCTTGGTGGAGGCGTTGAGCAGCGAAGATTGGGCCACGCGGAAGGCCGCGGCGGAGATGCTCATGGTGGTTGCCGACGTGGAGAGGGATTTCTTATCGGAGTTTAAGGGTGAGTGTGTGAGAGTTTTCGAGAATCGATGGTTTGATAAGGTTTGTGTGAAGTCTGAAGATATTTGTATTTTTTATTATTTTTTTTGCGGTAATGTTAAAGTGAATTGAGAGCGTGTGGTGTTTTGTTTAGGTGAAGTTAGTTCGGGGCGTTATGAATCAGATGTTGGAAGCGTGGAAGCTGGTTCCTGATGTTTCGGATGAAGTTTCTCCACCTCCTAAATCGCAATCTTCATCCAAAGGTAATTATTTGATTTTGGTTATTTAGTGTTTGATCAGAGAATTTGGGATGTGGAAACAAACATGCTATTATTTGGGTTGTCATTTGGCAATTTGCCGATGCCTTATGCTAGTGCAGTTGGAAGTCTTATGTATGCCATGGTATGCACAAGGCTAGATCTAGCAAAAGCAGCTAGTGTAGTGAGTATGTATATGGGTAAACTTGGGAAGGAACATTGGAAAGCAGTTAAACAAATATGAAGGTACCTTAAGGGTACAACTAATATTGGACTCATCTACCAAGGTAACACATCTTGTACACTTGTTGGTTATTCAAATTCTAACTACACTATAGATTTGGATGCAAGGCGATCTGTGATAGGTTATGCTTTCACAATTGGCAATTCTCTTGTTAGTTGGAAAGCTACACCTCAACCCATTGTTGCTTTGTTGACAGCAAAGGCAGAATATATGGCTCTGGTAGAAGCAACAAAGTAAGGAATCTGGTTAAAGGATCATATCAGCAATCTTGATTTTCCACAAGATAGGGCTATCATTTTCTACGACAGTCTAAGTAAGGATGGCAATGGGTTGGACTTGTGGGGCCAATCCGTTTTGGCCTTTTTTTTTACGACCCGAGTTAAGGTTTTTAACCCGTCAACCCGTCCCATTTCGGCCCGCTAAAAAACGGGTTGAGAGAAAAGCATGGCGGGCCAACCTACCAACCCATTTTTTATTAAAAAAATAATTTCGTATTTATTTTGGTTTTTTATACATATATTTTTTAATTTTTAATTAGTTTATTTTTTGTCTAAATAAATTGTTATTCAAAATTTATATTCAATTTTTTTAGTAAGTATTTATTATTTAGTATTTATAAAAGATAAAATTAATTAAAATATATTTACAATTTATTTTTCATAATATTTTAGTTTTGACGGGCCAACAGGCCAACTCGTCAATCAGACAAAAATGGGACAGACTGACACTTTAAACCCATATATTAAATGCAGGATGGGGTAGGTTGGCCCATTTTTGGTGAGTTGGTGGCGGGGCGGGTCATGTTGGGGCGGACCAACCCGTTTTGCCACCCAGTCTGAGTGCAATATGCTTAGCCAAAGATTAGATCCATCATGAAATGACTAAGCACATTGACGCTTGATATCACTTCATTCATATTGAGAAGATGATTGAAGTCCAAAATGTTTATACAAGAGAAAACATAGCTCATATGTTTACAAAGCATGTTCCTAGAAGCAAATTTATGTATTATTTGGATTTACTCAATGTAAATGGCTGGAAATGACTCTATATATTTGTTTTTAGAATTATTACTAAATCAATGTGGAGATTGTTCAAAGAGGTGATTGGACAACACCATCTACATCATCCAGTCTAATCCTCTATACTAAGATTTATCTTTTGTCTAGTGAATCGTCCAATGCTTTCTAACTACATATTGTCTAGTCTTTTTAATTAGTTGTTAGATGGTTTAGATTACAAGTTCTATTTGTAATCATTTTCTATTATTTCTATTTCAGTCTAATACACTCCTATATAAGGGAGTTAGTTAGAAGAATTAAGTGCGACAAAAGTGCTAAACCCACAATTGTAATATCATTGTTTTAATCTTCAATAATAATGATACTTCTTTTTCTTTTTTTGCGTGTTACAATTATATGTTCTTCTTCTTTTTTATTTGAATCCGTCTTTCTTAGTGTTAAACCTAACATCAATTTATATAATTTTCACTAATAAAAAATCTTATTAAACAACTAAAATGCTATTATGATAAAAAAAAAAAAAACTTTGGCTTAGTTTACACCAACTTCTAACTCATGCAAGCTTTTTTAAGCAATACTTATGTTAATTAAAACTTTTCAAGAGCAAGAATACTAAACTCTTCAATTTACAAGAATTATTTTTAAAAAATTAAAATTCATAAAATGATTATTTATTTTTAAATTCATTTTTTATAGAATTATTCATTAAGAAGTTTATTTATTTTTTGTCATATACACTACATCATATAAGTGGCAAATAAACGACTATAGAAGAAATGTATTTTTTTTTATCATACTATTAACAATTAAAAGTTAATATTTACTTTATATAACTAATGAGAAGTGATTATTATTACTAGATATTTGAAAATTTTGTTTTTAAAATAGTTTATCAGGAAATAGAATATTAATATATCAGTGAATTTCAAACTGAAATTATGTGTTTATAAACATTGTTCATCTCAAATACAAAATAATTGTAGTAAGTATCATAGTAAAAATATTTCACATATTTTTTCACAAATATATTAAATTAAAAGAACTATAATAATTTTCTATAAAAAAAACTATAATGATTTAATTTTATTTTATCATCTTATAATAATGTCTTTTACGATATGAAAAACTCGTATAATTTTCAATTTACATTTTTATTACATATTTCATTTAAAATTTTAATTCAAAGTTAAGATATTTTCAAACCTTTTGTTTTAGGTTTTAACTATTTTTAAAATTATAAATTGACTCAAATTACGCATAGAAAACAATTTGTTAATATTTTAAAATTTTGATAATCAACTAAAATTAATGTATTTATATTATACATGGTAGGATATATAATGTTTTATTTTTAATATATACGGTTTTAACCTTTTAATATAGTAACTAGTAATCGTTATTGTCATTTATACTTTTCAGATCAATTATATATATATATATATATATATATATATATATATATATATATATATATATATATATATATATATAATGATTTAGATTTTACAATTAATTAAAAATTAAAATTATTTCATAAATATGAGAAATATTAATAAATAATAAACAAAATATTCAAACCAATTAATAATTAGAAAATTAAAAAGTCCTATATTTTTGTAATATTATTATTAAAAGTGATCTTCATATTAATTTATATTATATATATAATGCATAAAAATGACTTAGTTATAGTTGAAATTTTCTTCAAAATAAAAGTTGTAGTTGAAAATAAATTATCTTTTGCTTTTTGAAACAAAAATAATTATGTCAGTTAGTGACAATTATTATTTTGTCTTATTAAATACAAATGTTAGTGACAATGTCTTTGTCACATGAAATATAATTTTTAGTAACATTTAAAAATAATGTCACTAACACAATAATCACTTAAATATAAGGGATAATTGGAGATGAATTGAAATATTGTAAGAAAAATTCTTCCATTATTGATTCTTTAAAATCACTAACAATAAATATTTATTATTACAAAAAAATAAATTTCTTTATTTGTACCAAAAATTAAAAGGATAGATAATAGAAGTTAACAACAACAAAGGAAGGAGCCGAGGCCACAAATTTGGAGATTGGTAAGGACACGACAGTGGAAACATCTAGTGTTGAGGACCACTTGACTGGAAACAAATGGTGATAAAAAAAGGACATGATTTCAACTTCAGCCTTCAGGCGCTTATGTCGAAATCGCAAAATGGCTTATCAGTTATCACAGAAGGGGTTGAAATGAATGATGTTACGACATCGAAAGCTTGAAAATATCATGGTGTTGCAAACATGATGGCAATGTAGGACAGGGTCGCAGGATTTATGGCACAATGGCATTCATAAGTACCAAGTTCAGATTTTTTTCGTTGATTTAAAAATTTTGTAGTTTTTTTTATATTAAGAAAATATAAATGATACATTATAAACAGTTAAACTAAATAGATCGTCAAAAATATTATGGAAATAATATAACTCGATCGTTTAAGAATGGTCTTTTCTCTTAAGCATATTGGACTTAAATATAAATTTTCTTTAAAAAAATAGTTGAGTTAAGATGCCATATTGTTAAAATAATAAATAATAGACGGATAATAAATAATAAATAATAAATAATAAATAAACTTGTTAGAATATATGTAGAAATTTTGATGTATAATAAAGTACTAGAAATTTAGATGAATTTTTTTATTTAAAAGCTAACGTAAGTTTATAACTTACATATAGTCAAAATTTTAAAATCATACTTTTCAAATTTAACATCTAAATGTTCAATAGAAGTTTGTTTATTAAAGTATTCTTTCTTTTTCATTTGACATTTTTCGAAACCAAGCCAAAAAAAATAAAAGAAGTTGATTTCATTTAACTTTCAGCAGTTCATGTCACATTTATCAAGTTTTCTTTCTTCCTTTACTTTTTTTCCTCTCACTTTTGTTTCTAGTCGTAAACTTGGAAATTTTATCTTTTTCCATTTATAAGTCAACTTTAGTTGTGCTTTTTTTTTTTTTTTTGTAAAAATATATTGGAACAGAATCATCTATCTTTTAATGAGTTTAACCTTATAATCGAAAAGTCATCCCGGAATATTTGCTTAATGGCTTATAATTATGTTACTTAAATGTTTATATGATTATTTAATTTATATATTGAAATTAATGAAAGATTACTTTAGTATGTATAATACAATAATAAATTAATTTTTTTTGTCAGCTAATAATAAATTAGTTAACATTATATCAAATGACCAACGAGCATTAACCAATTGATAGGATTAAATAACATTGAGTTCAAGCTCTTCAGTTCACCTTTTGTCTGTGATAATTATTTATCGAAAGGATAACATTCCTCTCTAAACTACTTACTAAAAAATAGTATAGTAAATGTTTATGTCAACAATTGATTTTTAAGAGAATGCTAACTCATAGTAGTACTACACAAAGGAACCATTGACTTTGCAGTTTTGTCAATACTGAGTCTTAACACTACGCATTGGCGGTGAAACAAATGGAACGGTGAATGATTTGATTGGTAAAGTTTGAAAAAGTTTTACGAGCAAAACCCTATTTCTATTTACTTTAATCTTATAAGTTTACATCTTTAAAATCATTATATTTTTTTCCTCTTCTTACTTCAATGTAACTTAAAGCTTATTCTTAAAGGTAAAACGTGTCCTTGCAATCAAAGTAACGGAATGAAAAGCAAATATAAATAATAAGAGTAATAATTAAGAAAAGGGCCAGGGAGAAAAGATATAAAAGTGGCAATGTCATGATATATACGTGCTTTAGAGCCTTGTATTAGTGACAAGCTATCAATTAGCAAATGCTATAATCACTGTATTATAGTACTTAACTTTCTTACATCGAGTCTGCTTTTGATTTCTTGGCTATTAAGGCACACCAATATGCATAAAGAAGATGATCAAAGAGCGAGTGGGCAATATACACGTACGCATCAGTTTCTTTAACTCCAAGATAATGACTATTTTTTCCTATATTGATTGTATGCTGGTGAGACGACGGACATTCCATACTTTTGGTAGAGGGAAAATCTGATGCGAATCTTTATTATGCGTCTATCGTCATTCTTTTAATCTAACAGGCATAATAATTCTTTTATCAATTATCAAAGGATTAAGCTTTTGAATAAATAAATAAATAAAATAAAATAAACTTTGAGAAAAAAAGATCATGTATTGATAGGACAAAACACTTTCACATATTATTAAATCATAAATTACTATATATAATAAATTTCATAACTTTTAATAACAATATAAATTTTTTATACTATTAATGTATAATAATCATTAATTAAACTCTTAAACTTTTAAATCAACACTGTAAGAATAGTTTGGTTAAATTTTCAAATTCAAATTTTTGGAGAGAGTTTTGTTTAATTATTACCATATTTATATATTAGTCTCGTAGATATCTAATCTACTATATTATAAAAGAGAACCCCAGAAAAATTACTGATGTGATCCTTCTTAAAAAATTGGCACATGTCCCTTTTGCTGGTTTATTGTCATTTTGATGCGTTTTTGGTTTGTCCTCAGCTTCTACACGTGGGTGGTTTACGTGTTGATTTTTTTATCTGCAATGGTTTACGTGTTAAGTAAGTGGTTTACGTGTTAATTGTTTTGATCAGCAAGGAATATTTGTGCCATGTGTCTGATGGCTAAGGTAGCTTCCACTCTTTGATTGGGCACGTGGTTTGGGGGTTTTGTGCAATCCCGTTGGTTGTTGTTGTGTCATTTTGGTTTGTTTCTTTTTCAAGTTTGAAAACAAAACTGTATTTGAAGGTGTGAGGCTCGGCCTTGATCGTTTCTTTACTAACTTTTATGTGCATGGTTGTGATTTTTGTTTTAGTTTTGCAGTTTGGTTTTGTTCTGTTGTTGGGATTGTTCTATTTTTTTGTTGTGACATTTTCATTTGTTTCTTTTTCAAGTTTGAAAGCAAAACTGGATTTGAAGGTGTGAGGCTCTGTCTTGGTTGTTTCTTTTCAAACTTTTATCTGCATGTCTGTGATTTTCATTTTTGTTTTCCAATTTGGTTTTGTTCTGTTGTTGTGGTTGTTCTATTTTTTTGTTTAATGTCTTTGTGTTCAGTTTGGTTTCAATTTGTATGTGTGTTAGTCTTTTTTGCTGTTTTTTTTTTCTAATATAATTTTGTAGAATCTTCTCATCTAATACGGTAAAGAGCTTAAGTTTAGAGGCCAAGTTTTGATATTAAACTATAAAGAGACAAGAAAACACAAAAAAATAAATATTAAATTTTGTTTTTTAAGGAATTTTTGTAAAGTAAATTTTCAAGTGTAGAAGATCACTTCCAAGGAAAGAAGAAGTTTGCATTGGGGATACGACGAAACCCTTACTATTTAACAATGAAAGTAACAAACTTAATGAATAAATAATTATTTTGTAAAAATAATTTTGTAAAACACAACTTTTTTTTTTATCAGTTGTTAAACACAAATCTAGTCTCGACTTACCATAGCAACAAATAAAAGAAAAGAAGAGTCACATTAAGCTTTTGCATTAACTCATCTCACCAATTAAGATTACATCTAGTCTCTAGCTACTTACAACTAAGATTTCACTAACCAAATATGTTTTAATAATGCAACCTCACACCAAAGTATTATTTGGCATTCGTCTCTTCAAGCACTAACTCAAATATTAAACTTTTCCACCATATATAGACCTTGTCATGAATAACATGCATAGTAACCCAAGCTTAATTTACAATCCCAAAATATAATTTACTAAACATTAAGAGAACATGATTTGACGAATTTCAAACATAAAAATTCACATTATTGATCAAATTCAGTTTCTTATCTACAGTCATCTAGTCATACAGCATACATGCTCCATAACATTAATGAGTGATCGAAAAGGACCCCACCCCAAACCATTATTGGCTATGAGTATTGTTTCAGGCAGAGTCCTATTTTTAAATCAATGTATAATAGTTTTAAATTTAAGGATAGTAATTAAATATTTGTAGTTTAATATTTTTTTTTTATTTTTCTTAGCTCAATTGATATTTTTTTTATTTTTATTTTCTCATCTTAATTCAGTTTTGATCTAAGGCAAATGATTGAGCTTAATTGAGAATTATAATTAAATTTTAGATTTTGTGCTTATTTGACCTATCTATCTTGTACAGGGCCTAGATGATACTACAAAACTCCAAATGGAATGTGTGATTAGTCCCTAGAAAGCTGAGAAAAAGATCTTCAATTTTGTCAGAAATAAGCTTAATTTGGTCAATTCTGCCATCTTGATAGTCAAATTAAGCTTGAAAGTCAGAACCTCTGTATTTGAATAATTGGACCGCTAGTTGGGCTTTTGTTTTGTGTAATTAGTTTAATTAGGTAGATTAGATGAACCTAATCAAGGTCCATCCATTCCTTCTGATTAGTGTGTGTTAGTTAGTTAGTTATTAGTCACTCTATATATTAGTGTCAGTTAGTTAATCAGAGAAAAAAGTTACTTCATTTTGTACAAAACTTGTTGTGCACGCTTTCTCTTTTCTCTCTTTTTTCACTCAATTGTTTTTCATTCTTCTTCATCTTTTCACTTATGTTCCACCATTTTCTTACACAAAATTTCATGGCTTTTCATTGGTGATGATCATGGAGGACTAAACAATCAATCAATTTAAGGATCCACTCCAAGCAAGGCTGAATTTGAGTTCTGGTTTAGTTTTTTTACTCTTTGTGAATGTTCTTCTTTTTCTTCAATCTTATTTTCGTTTTTCATGATTGTGATTATGTTTAGGATTGAAAATGGATTAGGCTATGTATTCATTTCCTAATTTAGAAATTTAATCATAGATTGTTTGGATGATTATCCAACCTAATTTGTGATCTTAAACAATTTAGGGAGATTGATTCCATTGAACTTTCTTTAATGCATTTGAGTGAACTTTCACACTGAACATCATTCGTAGTAACTGTGATAATTCGATTTTCATTGGTTTGGTGAATTGTATTATGCTCTTGTTCTTTTTTGTTTCTTGAACTCTGTTTTTGTGTGTTTTTGCATTCCTTTATAGTCCCTTACAAACCGTTTGATAAAATCCCCCCTCTTTCTGTTTGTAAATGAATGAATGTAGGAATCATATTTTTGAGTTCGACTTAAGTTAATTTTGTACTGCAGATTCCTAGTTTTATTTTTTTTTGGAACAATACGACATTCATTATTAGGCACTAGATCACGCATTTTCATATAGGATCATGTTTGTTGTAGCTACATTTTATTAAGACCATCCTACTTATTTTTGCTTGTTTTTGTTAGTCACTTTTTGAATTGGAAACTCGATGATTCCATCACACAATTAGTAGGGGAGTTTGAATACTTCCAAGAGACCTTGATGAAGAGTGTAATATGTTAAAGATATTAAAGTTTATTTAAGAGGCTTATCTCTTTTAATATTTTTTTCGATAATTTCTATGGTGGACCAATTAAGAAGGTGGTCCACTGGTGAGTAAGGTGTTTTTGCCGTTAGATATAAGCTGGAATAAAATAAACGGTTGAGATTGGTATAGGTATTGAGAATTGATAATTGTACAATGGGTAAATAATCATTTTCGTCCTTAAATGTATAGAGTGTTGACAAATTTGTAACTCAAAGATAAAAATTCAAATTTTAGTCCTCGAAAGTGAAAGAGCCTACGTGGCACATTCAGGAACAAATTTTTCGATGCTTGACACATTTAATCTTCATCTTCCCCCTTTTTTCAATTGTTGCAAATATAACATTACAATAAACACTTAAAAAAAAGGAAAGCGATCATAAATTAGAACAAACATAATAATAAGCATAATATTGATTAATAAGCATAATCTGTCTATTGATTAATAAGCATAATTTGTCAACGCTCTACATATTTAGGGACGAATTTTCCATTGTCATTGTCGCACAACCATAGCCACCCAACCCAACCATTGCACGCACAACACCACCACCTCTATAATCGCGCGTGACCCCTCCCTCTACAACCACTACACCTGCTGTAGGAAAGAAAGAAGAAGTGGTTATTGTAGATAGAGAAGAAGAAGCTGGGAAGCAAATCTCCTATTTTCCTGACCATTCCATTCCATGTTCCAAAACCTTCATCGCATCACTGCAAAGAAAATCTGTCATTTCCCTAATCCAATTGAGCTCTTAATCGACAACGTCGATGCTGACGAGGTCATACTTGTCGTAGAGGCTGAGGATCTTGAAGTGGAGCTGGGCGGCCATGGCGAGATCGACTTTTTCGGGGTCGATGGCAACCATGAGGTCGTAAAGCTTCTTGGAGAGGCAAAGGGCGTGGATGGAGTGCTAGAGGAGCTCGGGGGTGCGATGGAGGTTGGAGAGTTGGGCGATTTTGGTGGTGACAGAGCGGTGAGGGTCGGAGAGCTCAGAGCAGAGGCAGCGAACAGAAGACTGGAGCGAGGAAAGTGCAGATCTAAGGGATGAAGGACTTTATTTTCTTTTTTTTTTAAAATAAAATACTTTATTAAATTAAATTAAATATAAAATAAAAAAATTCAGGTGCACACCATGTCATTGATACCTCTGACGTGGTTTCGCACGTGTATCGCTTACGTGTCCAACTAACATACATGTCATCATGTTTTTGATGAAGACTAATGATAGGGATTTCCCACAAAACTTTTGAAGTTTCAGGGACCCAATGAGAAGCAGGAATTTTTCAGGGATCAGTTGTGAAATTCGGGTATATTTTAAGGATCTCCAACATATTTAAGCTTTCTTAATATAATACAACTTTGTCCTACCACAACAATACTAATTTTGATTTAAGACTTGTAAAATTTCATCTCATATTGAATCTCGAACACAATCCATCTGAGGTGAAGAAATGACGTTTACAACTTAAGTTTGGTCCAAGTTAACTGCACCGTGGTAATTATCATTTGAGTTAAGGCTTATGCTTTCATTTTCATAACGTGTAAAATCAATATCACTCTCGACAATTCCTTCTAGTAAAATTATGTATAGCCATCATTGCACAAACTATTTGCACTTGTGTTTTAAATTTGTACTTAGGCATGCATCACAAGATTACAAATATGTTCTTTCATACTCCAAAAGTTCTTTCAATTATGCACCTTATACTAGAGTGATAATAATTTATAACTTTATTATTATATGCAAACTCAGATCTACGTCTAAAATTTGGAAGGTGATAGCGTTCATATCTGTAAGGACCAACATATCCCATTGGTGTTGGATAACCAAAATCTACCAAATAATATTTACCTGTTGAGAAAGGAAAAAATCTATATAAACAAAATTTAAATGAGGATAAAAGTCAATTGTAGTGATACAAAAAAAATAATACCTTGAGGAGGATGTGGAAAATTCATGTTTGAAGTAGTGGGAGCATGATTGAAGATTCGAGCATCGTGGGCAGTACCTTCCCATCTAGCTAATACAAAAGTAAAGCACATGTTTCAATCGCATGCAACCGTTATATTTTGTGTTGGCATACCCTTTGTTCCAATAAATCTAGCCTGCTCACTAGGAGTAACCACACATGGAACATGAGTACCATCAATTGTCCCTATGACATTATTAAAAAGTGGCCAATACCGTGTATCATTTTCTATGTTGGCATGACTGTCATGAAACAAGGGATCTAGTGGCCTAATATATTCCATAGATAACTTAAGGAGAGAAATTAATACCTTATGGAGATGTCTACTTACAGTTTCTTCAGAGTGTTGAAACCTTTCTTAAAGGTTCCTATTTCTTTCGGTGTGGCAAACCATGTTTAAAAACATTGCAACCATTTCTTCAACTCGCATGTGGGTAGTGGGCTTTAAACCATGATCAACCAATTTAGAGCAAAGCTTGTAAAAAATATACTTTTTTTATAGGAAACATTTCATAACAACGAATAGGATGACCTTGCAATATGTCTTGCACCCATGCATGGCCTGTTTGTTGGTTGGTTATGCACAACTCTTTACATAGATTTTTTTATTGCATATTCACCCATAAACACAGCCACATAGGATGCTTGCTCCATAAGTTCATCATTTTCATTGGTATTTGATTCAAAATTTTCAACCAAGTCATTCATTTTTGACCTGTATAGAAACAATATTACAAAATACAACATATATCAAGATACACATGATAAAACATAAGTTCATTACCAACCATAATATGGTTCGTTACAAGCCAAATAAGAAACATAACCAAATTTGATAACAAAACATAATATGAGTTCAATAGAACATGACTCATACCACCATAAGCAAACATCTAAGCACTAGTACATAATAGTAAGCCAATGCATCCTTTGCTCATCTAAACTTTGCATGACAATAAACATTTCTCTTGCTGGCTTTAACATCATCAGGTTGCAACATTGTGTATGAAATAGTAAATCCTTTTGTAATTCAGGTAGTGTCTTAAGCTTATTCATCACTTCTTGAATAGATTTATTTGCCATAACTTCATTGTGTGACTTACATGCTTCAACAATCACACTAATTGCATCAGTTATTCTTGAAGAGGTAGTTGCCTTCATTTTGCTTAACTTTTCAGTGTGATTGATTCTCTTTCTCTTTTCCCTACTCTTTTGGCTACCAATTCCTTGGCTAACAATTCCTTGTGAATTATTCAAATGAATTCCCTCAAAAGCATATGTTGCACCAACACTTGAGCCTTCTTCTAAATCTAGGCCAATGCCCTTAAGACTTGGACGATACCCATCATTCATATTAACCTTAACACTAGTAGGCAATATCCCAGACAAGGGAGCCCATTGGAAATCTCCATTTGCAACTACATCCTTAAAAAGATCAATCAACTTGTGAGCAAATGGAAGTCCTAAATTTTCTATATAAATGATTTTCCTGCACATTCAGAATTTATCATAGGATAAATACACTAAATAGAAAACTTAGACTTACAACAATATACATTTATGTAACACATACCAATTGTTTTTTCTCCCACCATTCATCACTTGCATCCTTAGTATTTTTGACACTGTCCCATCCAAGACTAGTTTCTTTACCAAATAGTTTATATCATACTCGCCATCCTCTTATGAGGTTATCAAACCTATTCTTAAACTTTGGTTTGTTATAATTTCCCCCCGTCAACTTCTTAAATCTAGATACAATTCCATTCCACCCATTCTTGGTAAAACTTGTACCGAGTCATTCTCCTTTGGACACTTGTCCCAAGCATGCTATGATGAAGCCTTCAATTGCTTTAAGCTCCCAAGAAGCTTTTACTTTCTCAATACTCATAATTCTACATTAAAGAAGTTTTTTGATGCATGATTAACAAAACATTAACATGCAGAATTGATAAGAGGAAAATGTCATTGTACCAATACTATTTGGTATATTTTTAGTTTGACCACCCCTCCAAAACCATAAAGATTGTTAATAACAAGCCAATCATCATGCTAACCAAATGAAGCTACTCCATTATTAACAGTTAATGATATAGGTCTTTTCTTTATTAGTGGAACCAATATGAAATTCATTCATCAATAAAAAAAGGCAGAATTGATAATACCATTTTCGTGACTTTAAGGTGGCTAGTGAAGCATCCACCAACCACCATAATACCTGAACTGAATGAAATGTAATGCAATATTTTTCATCTGTTCTGGATCTGAGACTATCATTTGCTAAAAGTATCAACATATAGACCTAACTTGTTTATTATGAAAAACATTAGCAATGTTGGTATTTAATTGTGTTTGTGTATTTAGTGATCAATTTATTTAAAAATGTAAATGATTGCTATTAATTTATTTGAGGTTAATATATATGCCTTTGAGGCAATAGGATCTCACAACACTGGAATGCTATTAATTTATATAGTCCACTAAACTTTAGCCAAAATGATTGCACTGTTTCAAGTGCACGAGTGCTAGTATACTAATAAAAAAGCCATATCTGCATTAAAGAATATATAACAAAAGCAATATCTTTAAATGTCACTGCTTCATGTTTAAAAGCCACTGAATCTTCTTGGAGGCTAAATGCATGGTAGCATTTTTGGTTCATAATAAAAAAACCATTTCTTTTAAAGTGATATCTTTTTATATATAAAATCACCACCAATTCTTTTTGGTTAAAAACAACATGACCAACCACACTATCAATGACAACAATAACACAATATCATAGTATATCAACATAAACCAAAACAAAAACTAGAGTTGCTGGTATCATATATATATAGTATTGATGTTACTATTAGAGATATAGGTGAATGCTTGTCACAACATGAAATAGAAACCATATATATCTATCTAAACTCACATTGTAATAATTTTTAACTTATCTTTTTTTTCTTAACCTCAACACTCCTTCAATAAACTCTTTCAACAACCTCTACACCAAGTTGAACCTATGTAACAAGTTGAAACCAATTTATTAAAATGACACTCACAGAATCATAAAAATTCACAAAACACTTGAAAGTAACAAAAAATATCAAAGCAAAGAGCTACCAAAGAGACAAAAGGGGATAAGAGTCTTTTGTAGAGACAAATCAACATAAACAAAGTTAAATAGACTCTGAGACAAATGGTAGTTGGTTACCTATTAATTGCAACATGAACAATCTATTTTGATTCAAATCATCCAAACCAAAATAGGCAACCATTTTTTCTTTTCCAAATGTAACGAAACAAGTTGCACTAATTGAGATAAGTTACAATCCATACTACAAAAGAAATTATCAACATTAATTGAAACAAATTTGTCTAACACTGTCCAATATGAAAGGAAGTAAACTAGAATTTAATGCCCATAAGATGCACATGTTTGTAATGGTGTCATAACAAAGACACAACATCAAATGTCCATCAACATTAATCGGTGGGTGAAGAGTTTAATTTGAATGGATGATAGAAATCCGTTGAGACACAGGTTGGGTGAAGGACAAATAAGAGAAATCGAAGAGCCACATATAGAAATTGATTTTACCTTGACGTGGAAGCAACCCTGACCCTGCTTCGCTTTAAAATTGATTTCGACGAGGTGAATCACGGTCAATTGAAATTCCCACGTTTGACCACGAAATACACTCATCCAAGGGATTTTGACGTGGATCCTAACATGCTCATAAACTATAAAATTGAGTTTTTAACCACATATTTAAAGAACAAAGTTATTTACCATGTGATAGTATCATATTATATTATGTTGGTAAAAAAAAAAAGCTTGTCTCAATCAACTCTTCCTAATGAGATAGTCATGGACTCAATGAGTCCATACCCATTCAACAGGTAAGGAAGGGTTCAACCCTATTATAGTCTCATGGCCTTATTTATTTATGAACCATAGTAGTATTTTTTATTTATTTTTTATTTACAGTTCCATAATAGTATTTGTTAAGCTAGTATTTTATACTATAACACACTCATTTTTCATGGGACTTTAGAGCTTCATTAGATATTTGATTTAACTTGGCCAGCTGGTCTTGTTCTAAGCTCTCTTGTAGAATGTAATTTTAAATGCATTCTTAGCTTCCACGCTATTCAAGTTAACAAAACTTACTTGGAGCATTGAAAGAGAAACCTATGAAGCACGGCGCACCGGCTGAAAGACTTGTCAGGAGAGTCCGACATGACACACCACGGACATGTGTGTGCCACACATTTTTGCAATGTTCAATATTTTTTCATTTTTTTAGATTTTGACATAGCAACGTAACACCGCCCCCCCCCCCCCCCAACCCCCACAAAACATGGGAGAAGGTGAAGAAAGAATTTTTTATATTTTTTTTTTTTAGAAAACCGCCCCCCCCCCCCCCCCCCCCCCCCCCCACACACACACACACGCGCTAGACACATTTTTTAATATCTTTTTTTTTTAAATATCCTAAAGATTAAATTAATACTACCAAGTTTTTTTTTTCTTTTAATGGTGGTTTCTCTTAGTAATTTTTTTGAGACTTTTTATAAAAGAACTTGACAAGTTGTTTACTTAGATTTTTTTTTTTGTAAAGAGATAAACCTTTTGCGTTAAGAAATATCATGACTCTTAGTTTGTGAGATTTATCATATGAAAATTATAAAACTTAACTTGTTTTAAGATAAATATATAAAGCTTAACAATGTGTTCCTTTGTGTTATGTTTTAAACTTTAGTGCGCCCGTGTTATGTCTGATGTTTGTGTTGGAGTCCATACTTCTTAGAGAGAAACAGCCGCCGTTAGAATTTTCTTCAACTTTGGATCCGCTGTTCGAAGAAGCAATTTGCCTCCCACGGATGGAACAGAGTCACTTGGTGGGGAAGGTGGTGCCTAAGAAACTTACTTTCTGCACTGTGTAACATACTAACATGTGCATGTGCTACTCAACTCACTATCGTGTCACGAGGTCCTAAGCCTCCACTCTGCCCAAATAAACAATCTATAATCCAACTCTTTTTGTAGAGATCACATAAATCCTTCAACTAATTCTACTTAAAATATTAAAAATATATTTAGTGTTACATAGTGCTTAACCTATACATTACATAAAAACTCATGACTTCCCTCCATGTGAATATAAGAGAAACGTATTCTTATCCTTCCATATATAAAATGATTTGTTTTGGGATTTAATTCCACAATCAACCGGTCACCGAGGCACAAATCCTGCCTTATTATTGATCAGTAACAAGACATAGATACATTGAA
This sequence comes from Glycine max, assembly GCF_000004515.6. NCBI lineage: Eukaryota > Viridiplantae > Streptophyta > Magnoliopsida > Fabales > Fabaceae > Glycine > Glycine max. Next base: position 27,145,651 of record NC_038241.2, read on the forward strand.
TAGTGAAAGACATCAATTTTATCAAATATAATTAGTGAGTTCCCCTACAACACAAAAAACCATCCAAAAATTCAATCTCAATTCCATTTCCATAAGCCATGAAATCCCGAATCCCAGAAATTTCAACCAGCAAGACTACTCACAATTTGAACTGTTCCTGTTTCTTCTGCATCTTGTCTGAAACCGTCCCTTCAGTGAGAAGAGCCAAAATATCCAATTACTTGAAACAAATGCCTCTCAGAGACGACCAAGAACATGTCTTGATCTTAAGTGGGCTTTGGAAAATCGCCATGACTAAACCAAACGACCCAGAATTCCCTTCCCTTGGCATCTTCGCATGCATGGCCAAACTTATTAGCAAAGGTGTCACTAATAGAAGTTGGCTTCTTAGACACCAGAACATATACATACCCTATTATGCAGCACATATCATTGGTTCCTATACCATAAAGAAAGCCAAGTTTGCCAAAAAAGCTGTTAAGTCCTTAGTGGTTCAGCCTTTACTTGAACTTCTTAAGGGTAAGATAAGTTGGGTTGAACAAAGGGTTGCACTTAGAGCACTGGCTCATATAGCTAGCCAGGAAGCAACTTTTGAAGCTCTTAAAGCGCATGAAGTAGAAATCATAGAAGCAGCCATGAACATAGCTTCCACGTGCCTAAACAAGGTATATGATGACTTTGTTGGGTTGAAAAAGTCAGAGAGATTGAAGTACCACAGGAACCTTCTAACAAGAGGGCTTGGAGGGTTTGAATTGGAAAACAGAAAGGCAGAAGAATGGGCTAGCCAACTTCAATGTAGGTCTCTCTATCTCCTACACTGTTTTGCATGCAGAGAAAGATCTCTCAGGTTAATATGCAAGAAGAAATTCTTGAAGGATTTGTGTGGAATGTGGGGGGGACTAAAAAACCCATCTTCACCTTGTGGAATAGGACTTTTGAAAACTCTTTGTCACACCCAAATGGGAAGAGAAAGCATAGCAGGTTTGCAAGAAGTGTTAGAGAGTTTGTGTAATGTTTCAAGATCCTCAGATGAAAGGCAACACATGGCTATTGAAAGTCTCATGCAGCTTCTCATGGACCCAGTTACAAGGTATAAAGTGATAGACAAGGTTGCTCCTGTGCTTGCTGATTTGGTTGAACTAAGAGACATCAAAGGGAAACACAAAATTGGAAAAACAATCATGAAGGTTCTCTTACATGACTACCACAAAATCAAGCTTTGCAAGGTGAGTTTGTATAGTGAAAGAACCAGGAGCAGGTTAGAAGAATTATGGGATTTGAAGGTGGAGAGAATCAACAGAGAGAAACTGATGAGTGTGCAAGAAATGAGAGAAAAAGAAGCCTTATCATGTGTTCTGAAAAAGGAAGGAAGTAAGAGTTTTTTTGCTGGGGAAATTGAAAAGGCAGTGGTGAAGTACTCAGAGGCTTTAAATTTTTGCCCTTTAAAACAAAGAAAAGAGAGGATTGTGCTTCATAGCAATAGAGCTCAGTGTTATTTGCTTCTTCAACATTCAGAAGGTGCCATCAGTGATGCCACAAGAGCACTGTGCCTATCGGGTGCGGCGCGTCCTCACGGTAAGAGCTTGTGGAGAAGATCACAGGCTTATGACATGGAAGGCTTCGCCAAGGAGAGCTTGATGGATTGTTTAGCGTTCATTGACACAAAGGGGTTGAAGATACCATACTATGTAGCACGGTTTTTCAACAAGCAAATTAATTCCTCGTGGCTCTTCGCTTCAGCTCAGTCAAAGTGGTATAGCAAACACGAAGAAATGAATGGATTTGTGAGTTTGAGTCAGAAAGCGATGAGAAAAATGAAAGGTGAATTCCACAATGAAGTCAATTATCTTATTTTTCCTCTTTCTTTTGTCTCATTTTAATTAAGTTCCACATGGGAGGTTTAATTGTGCAATTCATGGGTACATTTATATATATTAGTGGTGAATGGAGGGTCTTAATTAACTATTTTTCGTGTTTGCATAATAGGTATGAGTTACATTGTAGAAGAACCTTTCACTGGGAGAAGAGCAAGGGAGAGAAGAAAGTGTGTAAGGATGAGCCAGGGGAGAAAATTAGTGAGTGCAAATGTTAGAAGAAGCTGGCACTGTATCGAAAAGGATGAGGCATGAAGTGATTTATTATAGGAAAATGATATGTATGTTTGCCTTCATTCACAAGAAAGGGAGAAATTATTCTTCTATTAGTTCTATATATGGTAATTGCTTTTGATCATAAATTAGTAGTACATACAAGAAGTTGAAAAGAGGAGGTGAACCAAGACCTGAATCAATTAATTGTTTGAGTTTAATTACTAGAAACTTTGCCCATATTCTTACCTACGTTTACAATGTCAGACTTTTTACGACGGCAATGCTATTTATTAAGGAATTTTGTCGGTACCATAAGTTATGATTGGTTTACATAAGTAATGATATATTAACAAAATATATGCATGCCACTTAAATTCGCTTGAGGCTCCAACAAATAGTTTGTGACAAGGATAGCACGTTTGTACTTTGTATTTGTAGTTATATATTATTTAGGATATTGTTAATAAGTGTTTTTAAGATATTAGTTAAGAAATTTTAAAAAATAAAATATTTACTGTAAAAATTACAGGAGAGGATTAAAAAAATAATTGACAATCAATATTTTATATTTTAATAAAAATATTTTTCTTTTAAGTTCTTTAGCCAGTGTGCTTAGCATTTGCCTATTATTTATACATGTTGTAGAACATCAATTTCTTTTTTATTTGTTTCCAACACATTAATTTTCTTATTTTATATCTGCTTTATCGTATTAAAAACTTGTATAAATACAATTTCTCCTTTCTTTATAACATTGTTCTTAATTACAAAAATATTAGAGCATTTAATTTCAGAATGTCTCGTGTTTTATAAAGAATAATCGTGCAAAATTGAGGTTAATATTCTATAAACCTCGTAGGCATAGCCATATTGGTTATTTTCAAAAGAATTCTTGCATTAGGCAATATTCATTTTACAGCCATACGCGTAAATTGCAATTGAAAGTTTGGTGCCTGTCTTCTCGCCTTCCGAAAATGCTCTGATTGCTCTCTGGAGGGAATGTCATTTCTTTAAATTTTCAATCTCACATTCCCACTTTACATTTGTGGACCATTAATTGTAGAGATTATATCAATCGATTCATGAGTTGATCAACTTTATTAGGTATTCATACCACCACAACTGATGTTAAGCAGGCTACTGGAGAATTAAATATCCTGTAAATTAGACAATACTAGTAATAAATAAATAAATTTCAGGTCCGTTGTTTTACTTTTACGTGTCCCGCACCGATGGCTTGCACCTCCATCCGAACAGCAATGAGGATGAGAAATATATGGTATTGTTTAGCATAATCAATTCAAGTGATGCAGAAAGAAAACAAATCAATATTTTTTAGAATGATTGAGAAGATATTTTTAAAGTTGTATGCCAACCAAAAAGTGAAAAGTTGCTTACGGTCAGATTAATTAATTAATTATTTCAATTATAAATGTAACTTTCGTGTCTGGTTGGATATTTCAAATGCACACACTTTAGTAGGAGAGAACTAGCCTAGTAAATTATATTATATTTTTTTGTCCTAAATTCTAATTATCTACAAATCACATTGGACTCGAACTAATATAAACTGAGTGACGAATTTTAAACGAATTTATTTAAAAGGACATTAATGCTTATTTTTTTATTACAAAATTCAATTCACAAATTTTATTTATAGAAAGTTAAGTTCCTTGTCACTTGAACTAGTAGATATTGGTAAATTTATTTTAATCCTTTTTTTCCTACTGTATTCTTTATAATTTGTTGATTACAATATAGGCCAGTTAATATAAATTGAACCTTTAAGAAAATAAAATAAATAAATTGATCTAAATAAATTGAATATGGATGATATATTAAAGAAATAAATCAAAATTAAAAAAAAAAGATAGATTTGAATGATGCTCATGGTATTTATTACTATCATTTATCCTACTCAAGTCTTCTCTCTATTATGCGAAATGGACGTCATAAATCAACTAATGTTGGTAGAGTTTATGATAATTGGAAAAACACTCAGCACGATAACAGTTCATAAAAAGGATTAAACAAGTTGGTGATTTTTTTATTTTTACATAACAAGTTAGGGATGTTTAATCATAAGATACTTCCCTATAAAATATTATTTTATGACCTCCTGCAAAATCCACAGCTCTTTTGCAATAAAGTTAGATTTATGCGCCTTACCCGACCAAACTTCTTTGGTTTTTTCTGCGCACTGATCAATAAAATACTACGAAAAACAGAATATCTCAATCATGGACGTATACCTAACTTTGAGGCATGACGAGAATAGTATACATAAAACAGGAAATAAATGGAAGAGTGGAGAAGATTAAATACAAGGAAGTAAAGAATTATGATAGAACCGATTGTCGCAGCGAACAATTTAACAAGCAAAATACAAACAGAAAACATGAGTCTTTTATGGGCAAGGACCACCGGTTAGGCAAGGCAACTAGTGATTGTTGAAAAAATATTAGAAATCCATAACTTTATTGTATAATTGTTAACATATGGTTACAATGAAACAAGGCCGTCACAGTTAACATGCAATTAGCTAACATGGTTATAGTTTACAAGAGATCAATCATCAGAAGAAAAGTTCAAAGCAGAAATAACTGACCCTGTTGTTGCAAAAGTTGAAGCAATATCAGGGTAGTCTTTCCATGAGGTTGTCACCTTCAGAGATGGGTACAGCCACGTTTTAACCGAATCCACGAACGAGTTTGGATCCAAGTTCAAAATGGCTTCCCAGTCAACCTGAAAACCCTGTGGGATGCTTCCTGTGAACTCCATGTTGGCAGCAAGTAACAAACCCAGCATAACTATAAATCCAACCACAGCAGATCCCCTAGACAGTGGCATAAAGTTATACCTGAAAAGCATTTCAATCAGATTTGCAGAAATGATTTTCAAATGCTCAAAGTCAAAAAGATAATTTAACCATTTTTAAAATGTCATACCAGTAATATGTCATCCTTAAAATTGCATCTAGCACGTTTTCAAGCGTGTCAAAGTCAGTAGACCCATAGTTTTCACCACAGTAAGCATTGCAGAGAGTCTGACACAACAGTTCCAAGATGGGGATACAAGGTAAATATTACAATTCATCTAATAACTTGAGCTATAAATACCAAGAACATGTTTTTAAATGAAACTTTAGGAGTAGCAAAATATCTGTTAGCAAATTTCTAAAGCTGAAAATGGTCATGAAATATTAACGATGATTGAATGGTACACAGATGGAATGAGATCATTGGTAGGGATGTTAAAGAAGAAACATTCTTACTTTAGAAATAAGCAAAAAATGGCCATATAGAGAGCCATATCTATCACTATTAGCTAATTAATATACTAAAAGTTGCTTAGTATGAGAAACATACTTCCCATGCCACTGCCATTTCTTCGTCAAAATCTTCCCATCTAGCAGGGGTACAAGGTGTTTTGATTGCAAAGTCAAAACCATGCTCCCCCCTGAAAAACATGTTTCAGTTCCCCAATTAAATTTCAAGCATGAAAACTAAAATTTTACAGCCATGAAAAGAAAATGTGGCAGACAATAACTTATGATTTTCACAAGGTTAGTATCTAGCTTACATTTTTACAAGGTTTATCCTAGTTCCTTCAAGCTGCTTCCTGAGGAAACGATATCCAGAGAGTAAATATATGTTAAAGAAATTACATGTTTCCAGACACTGTTAGCACTGTGGACGCTTACCCTTCAAATGCAGTACTGTTGCACCAGGTAGCCAACCAAAAATCCTCACCAACAACTTTATAAAGATCAGAGCATAATTTTGCATGCATAATCTGCATATCAAACATTAAAGTTTCTATTTTCAGAAAAGGATAAACTATAAAAATATTGTTCTTCAAGCTACGCAATACAAAACAGAAAAACACGTAACATCAGCAAGGGACTATTAATTTGATATCATTCAAAAGCAAGAGAAAAGAATCTGGAAGCATTTCTTTGTCAAAAAGTTAACTGAGAAAAATGAAATACTTGAGCATCAATTATATTTAGAAGGGATATCCTATGCCTACGAGCTAATTTAAAACACCAAAACCAATTAATTAGAAACTACAGATTACATGTTTCACAGTTCATCTGACTTGATGCATAAGAAACATGGTCTATCATGCAACTTGTGAATTTCTACTTTCTTGGGTACACATTCAACCTATCTAGTGATAAGGATGCAAGCCATGTGCTACAGTAATAATAGGACTTTGATTATCCAGACATGCTGTGTGTGCATGTAGAAACCATGTCTACTGAAAATTTAATGCATACAGAATAAAATGTCTATCCTGCAATTACAACTTTAGTGTATATCACCCAGCCAAACAAGGGAATATGAGGTTTACTCACTGACATCAGGAAAACTATAACTTTTCCAAGGCTACACCTTTTGAGGGGTTAAAAGTCACGGAGGAGGCCTTTTGCATAGTAAATCTAGCAATGTTAAAGGAAAGAGGCACAACATATCTAAATCAACAATCAACAACTGACCTCTTCTAATTTCCCATCTTTGGAAAGATGAATGATCTTGTCTGTTTTGCTGTGGACAAATGATCTCTCTTTCATTACAGTCTTGGCAATTTCTAATGTTCTGTGACATTTAAAAATAACAATCATTTTCAAAGCCAGACAATTACAACAACAACCAAGCCTTTTCCAACTGTAGGGTCAGTTGCATGTATCAATGGTGTCATAATGCTCCTTTCAAAGCCACTCTACTAATATAGAATAAATCAATAAAATCAGGAAACAGGCTCTTCACCTTTCATAATTAGGAAAGTAACGAACAACTTTGGCTTGCCCAAGAATCATAGGTGTGTGAGAACCAAATCCAGCATTAAACTCATCACTGCAGTGCAAAAAAAAAAAAAAAATCAAAATCAAGCACAAGTTAAGTCCAGCTCTGAAATAATAATCTTAGGAAAAACCAGGCACATTAACCAATATTGCTACGAGGCTGGCAACCAATTAAAGCAAAAACTGATCCAACCATGACCAATATGATTCTGAGCTTATTGTCACAAATAAAGGGAAGTACATAGTTAACAATAAAAGTAAGAAGAGTTCCTCTTTAATTGCATAATTTGAATAAATGTAAAATCAATCTTAGCAAAACAATCCACATAGAAATGAAAGCACTAAAAGTTAATATGAAGGCCGAATATACTTAATCACTCTAGTTCAACTGAGAATTCATTTCCTCCTTTCAGCTGTAAAACTTAAGTCATCTAAGTTTTAAAAGGGAAGTTCTATCCCTTTTTATGGTCCTTATGGAATAATAAAAGCAGCAGCTTTTGTTGAAAGCCTAAGCAAAAGATATCAACTTAGAGCCAACAAAAACTCCGTGTCACCTCTCAAACAAATCTAAAACCTCACTAAATAACAACAAGAACAACAAGCATTTGCAAAAGGATAAAGTTAACACATGCAAATAAATGTTGAAGGACTAAAATGTAACAATGAAAAGAAAAGGGACAAACAATACATGCAAAATTTAGAGGAATAGTAACAAGTAAAGGATCCAAATGAGTTTTTATCAAAACGAGATGAACATGGAATATATGATACTAAAAGAAATTATGAATAACCACATTCTTTTATAAAAATCATCCTCACTTTTAGGGAGTTTGGAGGGAGAGGACTGAAATACACAGATTCTAATTTGTTCTTTACTTTGTACCAAAGAGGTTATGGTTGGTTATCCTGGAAGTAGAAAAGGCTGCACACTTTCACTTTACTCATTTCAGACTCAACTGATGTAAATGAGAAAAGTTCAAGTATAGTCAGCAACTTAGTATTCAATACAAGTTTGTCAATGTATCTTTCAGATTAATTTGGAAATTTTCCCATTACTGTAAATTTACACCATCCTTGTCCTCTCTCCTCAGTCTTATTATAGATTTTTTAAACAATTATTTGTAATTAATTTATTATAGGAACGAGACCTTTATCTGCACTGAAAACATATTTAATGTAAGCATACTACCTCAAGTCTATGGGGTTGTGTTTGAAGATATGAACATGACCTTACAAAATTTACAATTTTACATTACCAGTATTAACTGAAAATAAGTGGGAGTTTGAATACATATAGAATTTCTATAAACTTAGTTGACCACAAAAGATGATAGTTCGGTCATGCCTCGGTGACTATAGGATTTTACAGCAGAGTCCGCATTCAGCAGCAATTATATTAATTAGATAGGAGAGACACATAAAAAGGTGGAGATAATGAAAATCTACGTACATCCTGAGTATAAATATTAGATCTGAAACATTATAAAATTTCTGAACAATAAATCATCTGTACACTTATTTACTCTGATAAAATACTTAGCCCATAGAAGGGATACCTTAGCTTGTTCACCCATACAACAGGGTCACAAGGCTCAGAAATTTGTCTCCATCTAACAGCTAATGAGTAAACATTGTGCCACGACAATGTACGGCTGGATAATCTATCATCTACAGTTCCATTTGAAGATGTTACTGAGGTACTGCTTGTACTACAACCAGCTCCTCCTCTATTTTGACTGGGCATATTAATTCTTTCCCTTCTCCTGGCCCTTCTCCCATTCTTTGAGTTTCCTTTATTCGAATATTTCCATTCAGCATGCAGGGAACGCCAAGCCTTAGAGACTTTTTGTGCAATTTCAATGGCAGCAAGTCCAGCCATACGATGCTGATAATACATAAATATTAACAGGTTAAGATGATGATATTATAAACAATTGTCCGTTAGATGCATGTCACTTTAAAGTAAACGCACGAAAATTATAAAGGAAAAATATATCACAACTTGCACATATCTAGAAAAAAGTGTCCAGAAAATACTGTAGCTACTAAATAAACTACACATGCACGCGTGTGCGCACGCATATATCCAGGATTTTAAAACTAATTGAAAAAAAAACTAGCATATCCCGGTGCCAAAAGGCTCTTCGCCACGTGAAGATATTGGGGAGGGTCATTTTATGCAGCCTTCCCCTTGCATATGCAAAGAGGTTGTTTCTGGATTCAAGCCCATGACCAACAGGTAACCAAGACGCAACTTTTCCGTTACACTAGGACTCACCCTCATAAATGATATGATTCTATGAAAACTGCATGTTTTTACTTTGGGAAATACGGTTAAAATAAAGTTTTCTTTGATAGAAATTTATTGAGAATGGAAGTTTGACTTGTTTAGAAGATATGCTGTTAAAATCAGAAAACTGGAATCCCTCAACTGTGTACCAATTTTATAATATTATTCAATCATTATGCACTATTATTTCTTTGTCACTCAATAAAATAAAATAGCATCCCTTGTATTAGCCACTTGGAAGTAAATGGAAATAATATAAATGTTTCCTACTTTTCAATTTGATTTTACAACATGATATGAACAAGGATCATCAGAATTTTTGGATGCAACAAAATCCTTTTCTAGTTCCATAGAGCAAAGAAAATGTACAAGTATAATGAAGTATAATATGGCACAACAGACTATTGAGAATAAAAGTGGCCCTCAGCAGAAAAGGGATTTGTTGAAAAAGAAAAATGACTACAATCAATAAGCCACGAGATGTAGAAGAGCAAGAAACACCAGAAATAGCTTTACCTGACGTCTATTAGGTAGGAATCCTGGACAATCATACTGGATTTTCATGCCAATGGAATCTGAAGCCTGTAGAAGAGAAGCCTTCTGCTTGGTAATAGTAAACTCTTGCTTTTTAAGCTTTCCCTTTCTTAAAGACTCGCGTAAAGGAGGTTGCCTGAAAACCTTTTCGCATACATTCTTTGGATGCAATTTCTTGCACCAGTATTCCTGAATATAATACAATATAGATACAAATAACTATACTAGAAATGGAAACCTCAACTCATGTTTTATAAAATTTGAATAACCAAGCACATTGTGATTTAAAACCTACTTGCTATACATCCTTTTAAACCCACATTAAATTCCCCATAGGCATGCTTGTGGAAACCAAAATCTTATATTTTCTTTTATTCTTCCTGTTTTTCTGGTAAGTGGCCTACTTTACACACGACCACAATCACCACATAGCAACCAAGAAATCCTAAAGTCAGGTAAAAATGGTTTTCCAATTAAGACACCTTTGAATTAAGAAAGATTAGAAGTACCAAGGAAAGTAGAATTGTTTTCATAAATTTTACCTTAAAAAGAGCATCAATATCCCCATCAATATCAAACCAGCAAAAATCACCATTAAATTTTGAAGCTGTGTACAGAGCAATCTCTTTCTGCAAAAGAAGAAAGGGTTGAAGCATATCATAGAATTAGGCTCTTAATGAATGAAACTTAATATGTACCATGTTAATTCCCAGAGCACCAATGGCACCAATTAGTTATATGTAGCTGAATCAAGGGAGGGCAATTTCTACAAGTATGTCTCAATGTTGACTTAACTAACACGAGGAACTAAAGCAGAAGGGAACAGTCCTAATTCAAAACATGCCAACAGAAATTCACATGTTCAAATTAGCAGAGTAGCAATACTTATATTGGTAGAGCTATAATCTCTCTCCTGCTCTAAATGAATTTTCGCTATGACATGTCACTACTCAATACTGTCAAGTGTCAACATTGTGTCCCAGTTAGTAGATCTTTTAGCGTAGAAGGAAATTTATTTATGTTCTTTTTTATCAGTAGAATAGGATTAAGAGGGAGAATAAAAAACAGATGAGTAACAAGTATACTATTTCAATAAAACAAACCTGATAAAAAGCAAGGCACTGGAGCACGAATTTGTCCATTGAATCCAGCTCCAAATCCAATGCAGCATCATAATCCTTGACCTAAGAGCATTAAAAAAAGTTGTAGTGTGCCAAATGTAAACCTACATTGCACCAAAAAATTAAATTAAAAAAATTCATACCGCTTCTTTGTATTGTCCAACAGCATGGTAGCAGGAAGCACGTAAATACAAGCATTCAATGTTGCTGCCATCAATGCTCAACCCCATTGTCAAATCCTTGATAGCCTTCCTGTCACATCCAAACCCAAGTTAAAAATAAAATCAAGTAACAGCATCGAGTACCAAACTAGAAAATTTAATACTGATGATTGGTGTGAAATATTTAAAAGCAATTTACATGGACCTTAGGTGCCATTATGAATTCAAACTCAGCAAATTGTTATACTTACTAGTATACCTATTGTGCAATAATTCATATATGATTTATCATTCTAGAATCCTAGATAGCAGACCAAAATACCAGTAGCTGACCATTTTAAGTCCCCAAAATTTTAGGAATTGAAATTGAATACTAGCTATAATACAACTATATGATTTGAGTTTACGACTTTAGGAATACCAAAAATCACAACATAAATCTTCCTCAAAGTGCTTGTTCTCTAACACAAACCTAAATTTACGAAAATACAAAAATGAATCTCCTTAAGAGATTCTATTTTAACTATCATAATTGTTATGAAAAACAGCAAGTAATCTAAGTTCCAGTCATGATCTCTCCTTAGTTCCTATAACCAACTAATCTTTTGATCCTAAAAGGCTTCAATTTATTGCATGTTCTACCATCCATATATGTTTCCTTAACTGTTAAAGGAGAGTGCCACTATAACTTATACTAGTTTCATGGACCAAATCAGAAAGACTCATGAAAAAAAAAGTCACTGCAAATAAATATTCAACTTCTTCAATGGATTAACAAGTATGGCTGGACAAATACCTGTGCTCACCCATTGCATGGAACAGAAGGCCACGCAAATGATTAGCTCTTGCAAACCTAACATCAAAATGTAAAAGCAATCAACCTCAGGTAAAGAGAATAGGCACAAAGTACATCAAGTGGAAGAAGCCCGGCGAAAACAATGCTGATGAGTAATACAGTTCATTCATGACAATTACCTCCCATCAATTTGTAGCATCTTATTTATACATTCCTGAGCCTTTGTTGGCTTAGCTAAATCTTGATAGAACTGCACAAAAACCACAGATTCAGAAAAGCACTACCAATTAAAGTCATCCAACAAAATAGCTAGTCGCAAGCCCAAGTTAAGGAGGAGGGATGTGTTAGGCTATTAGCAGCCACCATAAAACTTGCTGTTATACTCAAGAACAGAATAGTTTCAAGCCCATAACTGATAATTAAATTAGGCAGAAAAGGAGTGGCATACTTAATAGCTATTAACCTATGGCTGCTAGATCTTTTATAAAGTTGCCAAATACATATTCAGACCAAAGCTATTAGCCTATGACTTCTAGATCTTTGATATATATATAAAAAACTGTCAAATACACATTCAAACCAAAGCTAGCAAGCAAAATCATCTTAAGCCTATAAATAAAAAGCTATAAAAATTGTAGCATACCAGATAAATAAGCCTATAATTGAATAAAATAAAATGTAGATGTGAACTGATCTGATATGAAACGGATACTTCATGTCAAGTTGAAAGTAAATTGGATTACTGGCAGACAGAAGCAACATGGGTTAAAGTGGTGATGCCAGATATGAGTAGAGATAAAAAATAGAATTCAAGAATACAACTTAACATATTTGAAGTATACATTCCTTTCTTTAATATGATCAAACTATCAGTGCAGTATGGATATGGGAGAATAGACACCTGAGTCAGATGTGCCCATGCTTCAAGGAAATTTTTGTCAAGTTGAAGTGATTTGAGATGAGCTTCCTCAGCTTTCTTATATTCACCAATTGAAGATAATGCTAAACCCTGTACAGTCAATTTGTTCGGTGAAATACTGAAGAGACCTTCCATATAAGAGATCTAGGTCCAAAATCAATGACAATTCAAGTATTAAGACTCAAGGCCCACCAAATATGTGTAGGCAGATGTATTATCCTTATCTAGCTTCACGCAAGCTGAAAGGTCTTCAACAGCTGCATCAAACTCTTTAAATTTGAAATTGACAATTCCTGCATTGAAATTTATACAAGACATACATTAGCTAGTCTCAAAATTTTAGGGTTCAACTAGATGATTTCATCGATCAATTAGGTAGAATATACACAGAAGCTCCAACACTAGTTTTGGAAACAAATATCTCCCTATTCTAAAGCTATAATCCCTTGATTTGTTGGGATTTTCTAAATTATAGCCTATTTTATATTGAGTAGTCAATCCCAAATAGCGGCTGATCCCAAAGTTGCTGAAGTGGGATAGCAGGATGGCATCTAATGTGAAGTCTAGAAAACAATATAGATTTATACATGTCAACACCCAAATTTTGCTGCAAAATTCAGTTGAATGACTGCCGGCTAAGGGGTAATTCGGCTAACTTTTATGTCAGCTGAATGAGGTGAAGGCTAGTCTGGTTGAATACGGAATTGATGACTTATCAATATTAGCCAAACAAGAAGGTTAGCAAAACATGGACTAGGTTAATACGGCTATCTACAATGTTAGCCGAATGACAAAATTCAGCTAATATTAATGGCACAGTTGACTAATCTTCAATATTTGTTGGACATGAAGGTTAACTAAATATGGATAAGGTCAATACGACTACCTACAATGTTAGCCAAATTGGTAAAATTCAGCTAGTTATAAGGTTAGGTGAATGAGTAAAAGATCAATTTGGCTACGTTCAATATTAGCTGGGTGGGAGATTCAACTAACTTTAGTGTTAGTTGAACATGGATAAGATCATTTACGCTACTTACAAAGTTAGTCGATGACAGATTTCAGCTAACTTTAAGCATAAAAAAATTAACTGAATTAAGTTAGATTTAATTTAATAAAGATAAGATGATATTTTTCACAATTTTCTGATATTCAAATGGCTTGTAGCGGTTGAAACTAATCAATGATAGTGCTCCCTAAAAAAAAGGAAGTGGTTGGCATCTTCTTCAACATTTGAAATAACTTATCAGTTGGCTTGTAGAAAGAGGATAATGTACCTAAATTTTAGGAGCAATTTCCAAAAGATAAATCTACTTCAAAATTAGTTAGTCGAAATCAACTACTAGTAAAAATCAACTGCTGCTCGCCAAAACTGCCAAAATTAGCCGAATTAGTGTAAAACTAGCCAAATGACCCCAAACCACATTCTAGGAAGTTACAAGTAGAAAAACGAGGTCCAATAGGGGATTTGAGTTTGTAGCCTATAAATAGGCACTGTACTTCCAATTTGAGACACACAATCAATCCAACACAGTTATTTTACATAATATTTTCTCATTTACAGACCTCTCTTTATATTACCGGTGCTTCTGATTACATTGCTGGTAATAGTTCTTTATTTTCATCCCTCTCTCCTCCTAAAATTCCTCATTTCATTACTTTAGTCGATGGTTTTAGAGTTGTAGCAACAGGAATCGGCCATATATCACCCACTTCTTCTTTGTCTTTAAACTCTATTTTGCTCATACCTAGTTGTTCTTTTAATATAATATCTCTTAGTCAGCTTACTCGTTCTCATAATTGTTCGGTAACATTTAATGCTAACTCCTTTGTCATACAGGAACGTGATACGGGTCAGACAATTGGCGTAGGACATGAATCTCATGGTCTTTACTACCTCAAGCCTAATCTTTCTTGGGTTTCCAGTGCTGCCACATCACCAAAGCTCCTTCATGAACGTTTGGGACACCCACATTTATCTAAACTAAAAATTATGGTTTCGAGTCTTGAAAAAATAAAAGACCTATTTTGTGAGTCATGTCAACTAGGAAAGCATGTCCGTTCTTCTTTTAGGCATGTTGAAAGTCGTGTTGATTCCCCTTTTTCGGTTATTCACTCTGATATATGGGGTCCTAGTCGTGTTTCGTCTATGGGTTATAGATATTTCGTTACTTTCATTGATGAATTTTCTCGATGCACTTTGGTTTTCTTAATGAAAGAACAATCTGAAATTTTTTCCATTCTCACTTCTTTTGTAAATGAAATTAAAACTCAGTTTGGTAAGACAATTAAGATCCTTAGGAGTGATAATGCGAAAGAATACTTTTCTTCTGCTATTTCTTCTTTTTTGTCAGCACATAGCATTCTCCATCAGTCCTCTTGTCCTCATACTCCTCAACAGAATGGCATTGCCGAAAGGAAGAATAGGCATCTTGTTGAGACTGCTCAAACATTATTACTTCATGCCAATGTATATGTCTGACATTGGGGTGATGCAGTTTTGACAGCTTGTTTTTTGATGAATCAGATGCCTTCTTCCTCTATTAAAAATAAAATACCACATTCCATTTTGTTTCCTAAAGAACCGTTGTTTCATGTTGATCCATGTATTTTTGGATGCACCTATTTTGTTCATAGCTTGTCTCCAGGTCTTGATAAGGTTGTTCCTCGAGCCATCAAATGTGTTTTCCTTGGATATTTCAGGTTACAAAAAGGTTACCGATGTTACTCTCCTGTTCACAATCGTTATTATATCTCTGCAGATGTAACTTTTTTTGAAGAAAAACCATACTTTGCTCCCTCCATGGTTGAGTCCAATACTCTTCAAGAAGTTTTTCCTATTCCCTATCTTGGTCCTTCACCTTCTTTGCAGGAATCAGAGTCAACTATAGATTCTACCATAGATATTCCTGACAATCTTCCACTTGAGCAGACTCAAATCACCCATCGTATATCGACGTCGTTCTCGAATTCTTGACGTAGAACTTGAAGGTAATTAAAGACCAGCTGAATCATGTCCTACTCCAGCAGACAACCCGACCATGGATCTACCCGAAGAGAATCTTGACTTGCCCATTGCTCTTAGGAAAGGTACTCGGTCTACACGTAATCCTTATCCTATTTATAACTTCTTAAGTTATCATTTTCTTTCTTCTTTGTACCATTCTTTTGTTTCCTCTTTATCTTTTGTTTCTCTTCCTAAAAATCTTTGTGAAGCACTTGATCATCCGGGATGACGACAAGCCATGATTGATGAAATGCAAGCTTTGGAGCATAATGGTACTTGGGAGCTGGTTCCTCTTCCCCAAGGCAAGAAACCTGTTGGTTGTCGGTGGGTATATGCTATAAAAGTTGGGGCCAATGGACAGATTGATCGTCTCAAAGCTTGATTGGTAGCCAAAGGTTATACCCAGATTTATGGCCTAGATTATGGAGATACTTTCTCCTCTGTGGCTAAAATTACTTATGTTCGACTCTTTCTTGCCATAGCCGCCATCCGTCATTGGCCACTGTATCAGTTGAATATTAAAAATGCATTCCTACATGGAGAATTAGAAGAGGAGATCTATATGGAGCAACCATCGGGATTTGTTGCTCAGGGGTAGTCTAGCTTGGTTTGCAAACTTCGGAGGCCTCTTTATGGTCTCAAACAATCCCCACGAGCTTGGTTTGGAAAATTCAGCTCATTTGTTCAGGCTTTTGGGATGAAACGAAGTGAAGTAGACCATTCAATTTTTTATTGTCATACCTCATCAAGTAGATGTGTTTACTTGGTGGTCTATGTAGATGATATAGTCACAGGAAATGACCAAGAAAAAATTGTTCAACTGAAGGAACATTTACATTTTCAGACTAAGGATTTGGGAAAACTTAAATATTTTCTTGGAATTGAAGTTGTTCAATCAAAAGATGGGATTATCATCTCACAAAGGAAGTATGCGTTAGACATACTTAAAGAAACTGGTATGTCAGATTGTGGACCAATTGATAGTCCCATGGATTCAAATCAAAAATTGCTACCCAATCAGGGGGAGCCTTATTCTGATCCTGAAAGATATCGGAGATTGGTTGGGAAGGTTATCTACCTCACTATTACAAGGCCAGATATTTCCTTTGCAGTTGGAGTGGTGAGTCAGTTCATGCAGTCTCCTCATAATGATCATTGGGATGCAGTAATTCCAATTTTGAGATACATTAAAAGGACCCCAAGACAAGGACTACTCTATGAAGACAAAGGAAACACTCAAATAGTTGGATTTTGTGATGCAGATTGGGCAAGATCACCCATCGATAAGCGTTCCACTTCAGGATATTGTGTCTGTTGGAGGAAATCTTGTCTCATGGAAGAGTAAGAAGCAAAATGTTGTTGCAAGGTCTAGTGCAGAGGCTGAATATAGAGCTATGGCTGTAGCCACTTGTGAACTCATTTGGATTAAACAACTTCAAGAATTGAAGTTTGGAAATACTCAACAAATGAAGCTATGTTTGTGATAATCAGGCAGCCCTACATAAAGCTTCTAATCCAGTATTCCATGAGAGAACTAAACATATTGAGATTGATTGTCATTTTGTCTGGGAGAAAATCCTTTCTAAGGAAGTTATTACTGAATTCGTTAGTTCTAATGATCAACTAGCAGACATCTTTACAAAATCTCTAAGGGGACCAAGAATTCAAAATATTTGTTCCAAGCTTGGAGCATTTGACTTATATGCTCCAACTTGAGGGGGAGTGTTGGAATTACACACATTGTATGGATACTTGTTCCAATAAAGAATAGTTATTAATGTACCTAGTTAGTCACATATTCATGTATCTAGGAATTCACATGCATGTACATAGGTACTAAAACTTCATTAATATTCTTGTAAATTTCACATTGTATTTACTCCCTAAGTTTATATAAATATAGATCAGCTGAGTGGGTTAAGCACTCAAGCATTTCACAACCTTTAGTCTCTTCAATACACTCAAATTGAAGCCCAACAAACCAAAAACAATAAAGAGAAAAAAAACACTGAAAAACATTAGGCCAACATGGCCAAATTCCCCTGAAACTCTAAGTCACTAGAACAGTCAGCCACTCAGCACCATGCTATTAGCTAAGTGTCGCCGCCTCTAATTGAAAGACTGAAAGTGAAACCCCAACTCCCAATGGCAGAAATTGAAGATGGAGGACTGGAAGGTCAGTAGCAGCTAGAGGAAGGTGGCAGCGGCTGACCAGCAAAAGCAAAGGTCACAGATGCTGCCCAGCGATGGCACGGGTCCCAGAGACTGCGCCGAAACACCTGGAGCAGCTGCGTTTTGCCACAAGAGGCATGATGTTGAAATCATGGCTACTTTTCCTGCTTCTTCAAACCTGCAGCCCTTACCCTTTTGCGTAGCACCGCTACAAAATCCATAACCACTATCCTCTATTTGCTATTATAACAGCACGGCTGACAACATAAATTTTATAGATTACAAAAATAATATAACTTCTTAACAGATACATTCCTACAACAGCACATATACTCACATTCCCCCTCAAGTTAGTGAATAGGTGTCCTCCATTGCCAGGTTAGATACAATCCTCTAAAATGTAGGATTCTTCAATCTGTTAGTGAGAATATTTGCATGTTGTCCATGTGTGAGCAATGAATCAACAATTCAAAATGCTTTTCTGGCATATTCTTGATAAACCAGTGTTTATATTAGAGATGTAGGAAGATTTGTTTGGGAAGTAAGAAGTTCCCTTGAAATATATTATCTACACACCAAGTTCAAAAGTGTTTGGACGTGAGGGGGTGTATTGGAAAAAACCCAAGTCCCACATCAACTAGAGATAGTGCAAAGGTATAGTATATAAGTGGGGGACAACCCTCACCCTATGAGCTAACTTTTGGAGTTGAGTTAAGTCCAAACTCATATTCTAAGATGAATAGGACATATTTAGTACATATAAAGCCACTTTCAAGTTTCTCCTTGATCAAATTCCTATCCACTTCGATGTTCTTGGTTCAATCATGTTGAACCGGATTGTGTGCTATGCCGATTGCTAATTTATTGCTGCAGTAAAGCTTCATAGATTATTCCCACATAAATCTTCAAGTCTTATAGAATAATTTTAAGCCTAAGTAATTCACACACCCCTTATGCCATAGCAAAAAAATCTGCTTCAGCACTAGAACGTGCCAAAACACTTGACTTTTCCTTGTTACAAAATTTACTTCCAGAAGAGAGCAATACCCAGAAGTTGATCTTTTGTCAACAACTGACCTTGCATAGTTGGCATGTGTGTAGGCTTCTAGTGCCATTTCCCCATATTATTTTTTAACAAAATTCCTCTTCCTGGAGTCCCCTTCAGATACAGCAGAATTCTGTGATTAGCCAGTAAATGAGTTTCTCCTGGGTTGTGCATACATTGACTAATTAAGTTTACTGCATAGTCAATAACTTGTCCAGTGTGAAACTTCATACAAGGTGTTGATACATCTCCTTATCCACTATAGTTTCCTCTTTTGCATTCCAAAGTTTTAGGTTTGGATCTATAGGGTTGCTCACAGGTTTACAGGCTGGCTTGCTGTTTCCTTGAGCAAATCAGTGATATACTTCTTCTGGAATATAAAGATCCTTAATAATACAATTTATCCAAGGTTTTGACATCAAATCCTTTGGTCAGGCACTGACTCAGGATTTGTTGTTCTCTCCTATCCCCAGTTAATAATATAATGTCATCCATGTACTCATGGATGAGCATCCAGTAACAGAAATGTAAATACATCTAGGAATTCAAAATGTGTTAATTCTTCATCTGCTTCTAAGAAATGAAAATGTATGTTTGCACAAGATATGCTAAAGGTAAAAAACAACAATCATGCCACAGAAAAACTAATCCAATTTCTCTGTCCAAAATTCTAGAAATTACCACAAAATATGCACCCATCATTGCAACAAAGAGAGCAAAATAGAGCCATAGTTAATTATTCAAGTCCAGCAAAAATCAGTTGCACAAATAACAAATTAGTTAAAGGCAAGCTACCTCTCTCATGTAAAATATCTGCTGTGTCAGGTTCAAACTCTAATGCCTTGGTCAAGTCTTCAATAGCCTGATATCCATATCAAAAGAGGGGGGAAAACAGCAATTGCCACATTTACAGGTTTATACTTGTGCCAAAAAATATATACAAATAGGAAGTGAAGCACCACAGAATGTACAAAATATGTCAATCTTTTCATATCTCAAACTTCTTAAACAATATCACATAGGATCTTGTAGGTCATACATAGAGACTTTAACAACATTGAGTCTAGCAAGATAAGAGATCACAGAATTCTTCATAACCACATGATTAGTTTAGCAACAACCACCAATACAATTAAGTAGTCAAGCATTCAACTTAAAGCCTAAAGCTTTACATGGCAATGTTCAAATAGTACTATAACCAGACTTGGCATAAAAAAAAAGGAACAAAATTCCTTGCAATTTTCATTTTCTGTAATAGAACTGATTATTTTATAAAAGTATATAACCAGAGGATTGCCTGATGCACAAAGCTCCCAACCTTGAGTTTCAACATGTTAGACTGATACTAAGTTTCTAAGAAGTAGGGATGGCCATGCTCACCTCAACAAACTCTCCCAAGGCTGCCCTGGCCTGACCTCTCCGTTTCCATGCCTCACCAGCCAATGGATTAAATTGTATAGCCTAATACATACAACATGTAAACCACTTACATATAGAAGAAATACCATATCTCTATATACACCTGTTCGGCAGTGTTCATTCAACCACCTTTGTAAAATCAGCTATAGCAGCATCAAGTTCCCTCTGGAATGCATATGCTGTACCTCTTCCTATTAGTGCTTCAGGATAAGCTGGGTCCTTTTTCAGTATCTACATAAAATGATGGGGGCAAGGCTGCAGTATGTTATTTAATAATATGAAAAAAAAATAGAGAGAACAGGATAGAAAAAGCATGAAAAGATGAAAATGAGAGAATCACTTGTGAGGAAAATATTTCACCTGGTCAAAAATGGATATGGCATGAGCATATTTTCCTTCATTAACCTGAAAAAGGACTATAATATCATATATGCTCTTAACCAAATAAATACAACAACACAGAAGTTTTTATGTAATTTGCTTATTCAGTTAAAAGCATGAAAACAAACCTCTGCTATACCCCTCGAGAGTCGAAAATCTACACTAATGGAATTAGTATTTGAAATCTGAGCAATGCAGAACTTCTTATTTTTCCTTGCTTCACCTTTTCTTTCATCAGAAAATATAAACTTACTAATAGGGTTTCTAAAAATTTCAGGGATATTAGATGAGTCACCACTATTGGTAGATACTTTTTCGCTTGATTCTGAGGCATCACTGGAGTCATTACATGATTCAGAATTGTAACTAAGTATATCAAGAACATCAGGGCTTCCATTCACTTGGCCATCAGATTTATTAGAGTCTCTATCTTCATCATGTGATTCATGCTTTAAGTCGGAATTATCAGCAGAATTTAGGCATGTCTCAGATTTATCACCAGTAGCATCACCACATAATTCAGCCGGAGTGCCCAATGTATCTTGGATCTTAAGAGTTTCACTAGAGCTCCCATTACTCAGAGAATCTGATTTGGTTTGTGGCGGTGGCCTATGGTTTTCACTTTCACACAGTGTATTTTTGCCTTGTTTTGCTGTCTCTATAAGCTCTTCAAGTTCTAGCAGCTGTTTCAAGTCAGCAGACTGATGCAGAGCATGTTCATAGCCCTGCTCCCATACCAATAGAGCATTTTCTTGCCTTCCCAACACAGACAGTGCAGAACCTACACAACAGAAAAAACCAGCCCTAAGTTCAAAAAATATAACACATATGTAGAGCATGAAAAAAATTCATTCAAATCTTCTTCACCATAAAATTTCATTCAGCATATTTGAAAAAGTCAAAAAGCGGCACAGTAAATTTTCAAGGCGAAATACATAAGGAAAATCGGCAAATTAGATTACGTTTAGCTAAAACCTAACTAGTTCAATTACCAATCCCAAAAAAAAAAAAACACGCAATTAAATAGGTAAGAAGAGCGTAAATTCAATACGAAAAGAGAGAAAAACAGAACGATCGAATTTGACAGAAGAGAATGAAAACCTTTGAGAATATAAGCTTGAAGACGCGTAGGGTCAAGCTGAAGCGCTCGGTCGCAATCCCTAATCACGTGCTTGTGGAGCTCTAATTTGCTGTAACAGAAGGCGCGGTTGCTGGAAGCGAACATCGGAACAAGATCGGGCGTCACAATTAGCGAAGGAGAGAGCAAAGGAAGCATTGAGAATAATGAATGAAAGTGAAATAGGAAGGCACGTACCATAGGTCTTGAATTGCGTTGGAATGAGAAATGAGGGAATCGAGGACTCGAATGGCTTTGGACCAGTCCTTGGAGGCGCAGAGCCTGGCCAAGTCCACCCGCTCGGAGGTAGCAGCAGCAGCAGGAGGAGGAGGAGGAGGAGCCATGGGGCACGTGAGGTGCACGGATCAGTGGTGCGATGATGGTTTCTTCTGAAAGGGAAATTTGAGGGGTGGAAATGTAATTGCAATTGCGCGCGCGGTGATGAAATGAAGAAGGCGATGGATTGTTGAAGAGTGCTGTGCCGACCTTGGGAAATTGGGTTGAGAGAGAAAGGAAGAAGGCGAGTGCTTAAAGAGTAACGGTGCTCCGAACGACCAGTCACGTGCACCGCACAACGCTTGGAGGCTAGGCCAAAACCTTTTCTCTTCAATATATAGATGATTAAAAATAAAAATTGCTGTCTTAAATATATTTTTTATTTTTTTTATATGTTCTACTAAAATTCGTTTTTTATTTATTTTAAAAAAAAATTATTTCAATATTTTGTTAAAATTCTATATTTGTTAAATGTATGATTTTTTTTTTCAAACACTTGACGGTTGGTCACTTAATCTTTCCTCAATTTCAATTAATTTTTTTTATCCACACAAACCTCAAATCCAAAACATACTTAAAAAGATTAATTTAGTACACATAAACTAATGAAAACATACTTAAGAAGATTAATTTAATACCACATGAATTAATGACTTGATATATGACTTTGTATATTGATAAGATAAAACTTATCAGAAAAAGAGTTATCACAAAATTTAATTCCTAAAATATAAATAAAAGATTTATACTTAAAAGGTTTAATTTTTATAAAAATAAAATAAAATAGAAAATTTTAAATGTGTATTTAATTATTAAATATTAAATTAATAAAAATATATAATATATAATCCCTTAATTCTTCTGTTGAATCTTTATTTTAAAAAAATTATTACGGGATATTTGAATTTAAATATATATTGAAATTTCTTCTTTTTAACTTTCATCAATCTTAAAAACATCTTTAAAGTAATAAAATACCCTTTACTTGTTTTCTTCACAATATAATTTATTCCAAACATCTTTAGCTATTTTTGTAAATAACTTGTTCTCAATAAGCATAGTCAATCTATTAGAGTTGATTAAGTGGTGATATGTTTAAGTAGTATAGATACATAAAATCATAAGTTCTAACTTTAATATCATCATTCTAAAAAAAAAAGAACACAATTTTGGAAAAAATATCAGCTTTTTAACATATTTTTCAGTGGGTTTTTGAAAAAAAATATTTTAAATTTAAACTGAAATAAATATAGGTTAAATTTACTCTAATAATAAAAATAAATTAATTTTGATGTTCATGATCATCTTCCCAAGACATTGTTTGCTATAATTATTAACACAGAGATGTTATTAACACTATTTTGATAAAGAAAATGTGTGCCACGTGAATGTAACAAATATCTCTACAATTTGATAAATAAATCAAATATTTACAATTAAGAGGGGAAATATTTTAAAATAGAAATACAAGAAAAATTTATTTAAATCAATAAATGTTTCACTTAAATAATTTATTCATAATACATATTTAAAATTTGAACAACTAATGCAATATGTCAAAAAAAAAATATTTAAGAGAAAGAATAATACTCACCCATTTATCTTTGATATAGTCAATAACATCAACCATTAAACAATTTATTAACATGATTGATGGATCAATAAAACAATACACTCGCTTAGCGAGCCTTCGGAAGCTGAAAGGTCCAAGAGTCTTTAAAACATTGAAGTTGACGGAGTTTTAGAAGGGAGGGAGTAAAAAACAGAGTACAAGGAGAAGCTGAAGCGACAAAAAGAGTGTAGCAAAGAGAGCTTAGGTTAGAGGAGTGAAGTTTAGGGTTTAGAGGTTGTGACATCCTCAACCAGCCTTTACCATTCTCTTTCACTCAAAACTCATCCTTTCCTGTATTTAGAGCATATTTCTTGTAATGGAAGGCTAAGCCTCTTTGTTGGGGAGTTTTGCTCAAACCTTGATGTAACATTCTTTCACTATTTGTTTAATGTTATTTTTACGTGTTCATTGCATCTACCTATGCTTATTTTTACATGCTTGTGGCTTGATCACCCATTTGTATGTATAGTTAGGATTTTTTGCATTGGGAAATGCTTTAAAGCCTTAGAACTTGATAGAGTAAGCTAAAAATTTGTATGTCTAGGAATGAAGTATAGTGATCTAGTTCATATTATGTTGTAGGCTTAATGCAACTCTTTTAGACTAAGTTTGTTGAGGGATCAAGGACGAAGTTTAAAGAGAGTTAGGCTCATTCACTAGAGGGATCTTGGTTTGAGTAATTTTTCAACATAAAAACACTAGGATAATGTTAGATAGAGAAAAATACATAACAACATTAAGAGAAATTCAGTAGAATGACCCAAGGCCTTTTTACTTGACTGTTTTCACTTCCAAAATTCTAGATCTTTAGTTATATTTAATAGACTTTAGTACAAAATTCAACTTGATATTTACTTGCTTTTAATCCATACAAATGTTTGCATACTGTATGTATAGTGACTGAGTGAAACAAATTTCTTGTGGATTCGACACTCGGTCTTACCATTTTATATACTACTTGTGCGAATCGGTACACTTGCCGACCAGCGAACAAGTTTTTGGCGTCGTTGCTGGGGAATTTCTTTCCACTTAGATAGTATAATTCAGTTTGGAAACATTTATTCTCTATTCTTTGATTAATTTGTGAATAGATAGTTAGAATTCAATTTTTCTCTTGACTTGGTTAACTGCTGCTCTGTTTAGTGCTTCTTGTATGTGAGGTAATTCTTCAGCAAGGAATTTAGCTCCATTAGATTTGGAGATTGAAGCTACTTGCAGGAGAAACAACGCGGAAAGGAGGAGAAAAGCTTTGCAAGAGAAGACAACACAACTAAGTTCGGAGGGAGCTCATTCGTCTGAATCATCTTCAGCATTTCCAGTAGACTTGAGGGAATCCGAAGTTGGTGCGTCTGAAGCACATATCACCGTAGAGGACCAACCGCATAAGGTGACTCTCGAGGACTATTCTAGCTCTACCGTGCCACAATTTTTCACAAGTATTGCGCGACCGAAGGTTCAAGCTCATAACATCACATATCTTCATTCCTTGATCCAGCTGATTCAAGGAAATTTGTTTCATGGTTTGCCTAATGATGACCCTTACGCACACCTTGCCACATACATAGAAATCTGCAACACAGTGAAAATTACAGGTGTGCCGGAAGATGCAGTGAGGCTCAACTTGTTTTCATTTTCTTTGGCTGAAGAAGCCAAGAGGTGGCTGCATTCTTTTAAGGGAAACAACTTGAAGACGTGGGAAGAGGTAGTAGAGAAATTTCTGAAGAAGTACTTCCTAGAATCAAAGACAACTGAAGGCAAGGTAGCTATTTCCTCATTCCATCAGTTCCCAGATGAATCCTTGAGTGAAGCACTTGAAAGATTCCGTAGCTAGCTGCGGAAGACACCTACTCATGGATTCTCCGAGCCTATTCAGTTGAATATTTTCATTGATGGTTTGAGACTGCAATCCAAGCAATTATTGGATGCTTCTGCTGGAGGAAAGATTAAATTAAAGACTCCTGAAGAAGCAATGGAACTTATTGAGAATATGACTGCCAGTGGTCATGCTATTTTGCGTGATAGAACTCATGTACCCATAAAGAGAAGCCTATTAGAGCTCTTTTCACAAGATGCATTGTTGGCACAAAATAAGCTGCTAGCTAAGCAGCTAGAATCACTTACGCAAACATTTAGTAAGCTGCCAACACAGTAACAAGTGGCTCAAGCTTCTCATTCAGCAGTGATGTAGGTTGGAGGTTGCAGCATATGTGGAGGAGCTCATGAGTCTAGTTG
Source organism: Glycine max (assembly GCF_000004515.6). NCBI lineage: Eukaryota > Viridiplantae > Streptophyta > Magnoliopsida > Fabales > Fabaceae > Glycine > Glycine max. The sequence continues at coordinate 27,171,630 of NC_038241.2, forward strand.
TTGCATACCCCTAGATGATGCTACAAAGAAAGTGAATTATACAGGGAATCAGAACATATAGGGATTCCATGCAGGCGATTTTTCAGGTTACCAACAAGGTGCAAATTTTAATCAGAATCAAGGGCAAGGATGAAGGTCCCATCCAGAGAATCAGTTCAATAAAGACCAAGGAGGACCATCCAATAGACCTCAGAATCAGGGGCCTAGCTTGTACGAGAGGACCACCAAGATGGAAGAGACTTTGGCTCAGTTCATGCAAGTTTCAATGTCCAACCATAAGAGAACTGAGTCAGCTATAAAGAACTTGGAGATCTAAGTGGGACAACTAGCCAAGCAAATAGCTAACAATTCTTTTAGAGGTTTTGGGGCTAATACAGAGAAAAATCCAAAGGAAGAATGTAAGGATATCATAACTAGAAGCAAGAGGGAGACCATGGTGAAGGATGAGAGGAGGATTAGTGATGAGAATGAGTGGGAAGCTGAGAGAGAATAAGAAAAAGAGGAAGATCAGATGAGGGAGAAAAAAATAAATAATGAGGAGGAAGAAAAAAATGAACAAAATGAAAAAAATAGAGAAAATGAGGAAGAGAAAAAGACAGAGTGAGTTGGCCAGAGAAAGGAAGAATGAGGTTGTTCCATGTACAGGGAAGGAAGCACCATACCTTTTGGTACCATCCAAGAAAGACAAGGAACGACACTTTGCATGTTTCCTTAATATCTTCAAGAAATTGGAGATAACTATCCCATTTGGAGAAGCCTTGCAACAAATATCACTCTACTCCAAGTTTCTTAAAGATCTGCTGACCAAGAAGGGCAAATATATTCACAGTGATAACATTGTGGTGGAGGGAAATTGCAATGTTGTTATCCAGAGAATTCTTCCACCAAAACACAAGGATCCAGGGAGTGTCACAATCCCTTGCTCGATTGGTGGGGTGTCAGTTGGAAAAACCCTTATTGACTTAGGGGCCAACATTAATTTGATGCCTCTATCCATGTGTAGAAGGATTAGAGAGCTGGAAATCATGCCAACAAGAATGACATTGCAACTGGCAAATCGGTCAATTACAAGGTTGTATGGCGTAGTTGAAGACGTATTGGTCAAAGTGTGGCAATTTACTTTCCTTGTAGACTTCGTGATTATGGACATTGAAGAAAATGCTGAAATCTCGTTGATTTTAGGCCGTCCCTTCATGTTAACAGCCAATTGTGTGGTAGATATGGGGAAAGGTAATCTTGAAATGAGTGTGGATGACCAGAAGGTCACATTTGATTTGTTTGATGCAGCAAAGCACTCAATTGACCAAAATATTTGTTCTAAGATGGATGAGATTGAGAATGGGATAGCTTAGATGACCAGAGCTAAGATTACACAGGACCCTTAGAGGTAAAAATGCGTCAAGCTAGTGACGTTAAAGAAGCGCTTACTGGGAGGCAACCCAGCTTTTTCTTTATTTTCTCAATCATTATTTTCTGTTCACCATTGCATATAGCTAGGTTTCAATTTATCTGTGATTGCCAGAGTAAGACATCAACATGTTTTTGTATGATAGAGGGGTTGGCAACAGCTTCTATGAAGCAAAGGATGAGGAAAAAACTTAGAAAATTTTTTAGTCATCCACTCGCTCAGCGCACCCTATGCGTTAAGCGAGACATACCTCATGCACTGAGCGAGTATTATCTCTCGCTAAGCGAGCCAACCCCCACCTATTGGCTGAAAGGGTCTTGCTAAGCGAGACAGTTGTGCTAAGCCCAAAAACCTCTCGGGTTGTGCAATTAATGGAATAAGGCTAAGCGAGCAAGCTCGCTAAGCACATCAAAACGTCTCACTAAGCACATCTGTGCGCTAAGCACACATCACTCTCTGCGTGGACCCCCATGTCAATTGGGCTAAGCGGGTCATACCCGTTAAGCCCAAAACTCTCTCTAGAATGGCATTGTGCTAAGCGAGACCATCTTGCTAAGCGTGACCCCACTACTGCATCTTGAGGCATTTAATCTGCTAAGCCGGCCATGTCCCGCTTAGCGAAAGTTACAGACCAATCAGAGCTGCATAACTCACTAAGCGCGCACCTATGCGCTGAGCCCAAAACCTTATCGAGTTTTCTAATTTTCGAATTGGGCTAAGCTAGCATGTCTAGCTAAGCGCATGAGTTTAAATCCTAAAAATTCAAACGTTATTGAGTGGTCGCTTAGCGAGTCACTTGCGCTAAGAGAGACAGTTGAAACTGCCAAAAATAAAACATAATTGCCTTAAGCAGTTACCATTTGCACAAAATATAACTCCCACTCCCATCATTGGCTTTCAATTGCATTGTTGCACTGTACTCATCTTACTACTCTGTTTCTTTGCCTTCATCTTGCTCATCACTTCAATTTTCTACAATCCAAGTAAGTACCCCTTGCTTTTCCTTTTTAATTTCATTTTTGAACCCTAGGGTAGAAGACACTTTACTTTCTCTATGATTTTTGATTTTGTGTTGTTGTTGCTGCTGATTAGTTAGTTGTTTGATGTTCGGAGTTTAGTTTAGCGTATAATGTAGGTTTAATTGATGGGTTTTGCTTAGATTTCCTAGGCCTGAAAGTGGTTAGGGAGTTGAGGCTTCGAAGCCCTAATTTTTTTTTTCTGGAAATTTCGATGTACCGCTAAGCGAGCCTACTCGCTAAGCAAGTTCATCCATTTTAGATGAATTTTTGGGATTTCAAATGAACTCCCTAAGTCGGCCATGTCCCGCTCGGCGCGTTCATCATTTCTGTTTGAATTTATGCTTTTATTTATGAACTCGCTAAGCTGGAATTTCGCGCTTAGCGAGTCAATTTAGTTAGGTCTAAGTCTTAGAGGTTGTTGGTATTCTAATTGGGGCTAAGAGAGCCACGCTCGCTAAGCCACCATGCCTCTGAAGTTTGAATAAGCCTAGGCTAAGCGAGTCTGTCTTGCTAAGCCCAAGGCAATTTAGTTTTGCTGAATTGTGTTCATGTGTTAAGCGAGTTGTGCCCGTTAAGCGCAATTTCTTCTTTGTTTTTGAATAAGGCTTAGCGAGCCTACTCACTAAGCCATTTATGTTCAAGTGGTCAAGTCAGGCTAAGCGCCCACTGGCGCTAATCCTATGTAGTGTGTTGCGCTAAGCGAGCCATGCTCGCTAAGCGCAATTACCTCTCTGTTAGAGAATAAGGCTTAGCGAGCCATGCTCGCTTAACCATTGTGCTATTTTAGCTAAGCGAGGGTGTCTCGCTTAGCCAGAGTCTTTATTTTTCAGTAGTCACGCTAAGCGCACCCTGCGTGCTAAGTGTATCATGTCATTTTTTTAAGACGCACTAAGCGAGCCAGTCTCGCTGAATGCCCAGTCCTTTTTCCTGTTTTATTTTTCTGCTTTCAGTCTTGAGTAAAACCTGTGTAATTGTTTTTCCTGTGATTCTTTTGATTCAGATTGCCTCCAGAAAGAGGAAATCATCCACATCCCAGCCTCAAGAACCCTACGACACGATGAGATTCGTTTCTAAGGTTGCTTGGGAGCGATATGAGCAGAATGCTCATTCCAGGAACATCCTCCCTAAGAGGAGTGTGGACCTCTATGTTACGCAGTATGATGAGTTATGTAAGGAGCTCGAGCGGAGGCGGTGGCATAAAGCCTTGACCAGGCAGCCTGATGGTCGCATTGATGTGGTCCTGGTTAAGGAATTTTATGCCAACCTGTTTGACCCAGAGGAAAAGTCCCCCAGACAGGTTAGAGTACGGGGCAAGCTGAGAAAGTTTGATGGGGAGACGCTTAACGCATTCTTGGAGACCCCGATGGTTTTGGAGCCAGGGGAGCGCTACTCAGCCTACTCCAGGTTTTGCCATACGCACCCAGACCCTCAGGAGCTCGCCGCCAGGCTATGTATCCCAAGGCGCGGTTTTGTTCTTAATGCTGAAGGAGCATCCTAGAAGCTCCTGAGGAAGGATCTCACTACCTTGGCCCAAACCTGGAGTGTCTTGTCCTACTCTAACCTCGCCCCCACCTCTCATACATCCGATCTTAATATGGACAGGGTGAGGTTAGTGTATGGTCTGGTGACAAAGATAGATATGGACATGGGCTCGTTTATTTTAGGCCAGATTTCTCAGATGGCCCAATCCAACTCCTCTCGGCTTGGCTTCCCTGCCCTCATCACCGCTTTATGCATCTCCAGAGGAGTTTTCCCAGACTCATTAACCTTCGAATTCCTCAACCTTGCCATTAATTTGGCATATATCAGAAAGAACTGCTAGAACCCGGATGATCTCACAATCACTTTTCCGGGGACCCGCAAGACCAAGGCTCGGGGACCCTCTAATGCTTCCACTTTTGCTCTCATTACTGCTCCTCCTACTTCTACACCAACTCCACCACCAGTTCCTGCTCCTGCCCCTTATACTTCAGCACCCTCCGACACCTCTGCTCAGAGCTCAAACATTCTGGTGTCGATGCTATAGAGCCTTCACCATGACTTATGCCTAGTGATGTAGAGCATTCATGATCTGGCTTAGCATCAGCCCATCATCAGCATGGAGGACTTTATGGCCTAGGTGGCCTGGCCAGGAGTCCAGCCTTCTCCTGCGGGGGGAGGTGAGGCTCCTACAACCTTGGAACCGACGCCAGACGCCACACCGGAGGAGATGCCTCAGGACACTCCTGCCGCCACACCGACCGAGGCTACTGAGGAGGGAGATAGCACTACAGACACAAATTATGTTGCAGACATGGCAGCAGCACAGAGCACTTGGGATCCCTGGCCTACTCCAGCACAGGACACGTCTTTGCCAGCCCAGGATGCTCCTTCCTCACCTCAGGACGACCCTACACTGGCACAGGAGGACTGAAGACAGGATTCATTTACATTTTCTGCTATTTAGATTCAGTTTTTAAAATTTCAGTTTAGTTTTAGTTTATTTACTTATTTAGCATAATTTATAGTTTTTGGAACAATTTACAGTTTTTAAACTTTATGCAGTGGTAGTTTTTGAAACATGTTTTGGTGTTTGTTGAATTAATTTGAATCCGATTGATTGCATGACTTGAGTGAATTGTGATGTTAGATCACGTGCCTTGAATAAGTATGCGGTAGTTAGAAGAGAAAGAACATGAATTAGGCGTGTGAGTGAAAATGTTAGTTTGTTTGACAAGTAAATAGTGAAGGTAATCATTGGCCATAACCCGGTGAGTTGTGTGAACTTAAATTGTGAGAGAACGACTAGTATCAAGTACCGATTTTTGCATGAATCTTTGAATACTGAATGAATGCATGATTTGGAAATGATGAAGGCCATGATTGATTGATTTATCCACTTAGCCAAATAGCTTTACCCTGTTCATGAATGATGAAACCTTTGCACCCATTTTGAGCTTTAATCTGATTGAATGAATTGAACCCTAAGCCTGTTTGAAATTATAATCTCCATCTACCTTTCTTTAGGTTGTAGGAGAGCATTGTGGTTCAAAGCAAATTTGTACCAAATTTGGGGGAGTGCATTTGGTGATTTTGATTGTGGTAAGGAAAGAAACAACCACAGGAAATTGTTTAAAGAAGCAGTAAGTAAAAACTGCTAATATAAAAAAAAAGAGAAAATTAAAGTTTCAAGAATAAGCAAAGCTTTTGTGTGCTGTTGCTTAAGCTAAGTGTCTTATATGATTGTGAAGCTGGAAATAAAAGGGAAAAGGTGATCTAAGGATGAATGCTCTCCTAGAACCTAAGTTTTGCATCCTAGAAAAACCATGAATTGTTTGTAGCCCAGCCTCATTACAAGCCAAGAAAGTCCTTCAGATTCAATTTGTGTGTTTGTGATTGTTGACATGAGATGAAATGCAAAAGTTGAGACTTGTGTTGGTTGTTAATTTGAAGAATTACCTTAAACACTTGTGCTTATGAGAGAAACAGTTACCATGAGGATTAGGCTTGATGAACCTTCCTTGATACCTGTCTTGCTTGCTAGCTTATTTCATTTGTGCTACATAATGAACATGTTCATATCTTTGAAATATTGCATATCTTTATGAAGGGCTATTGGTTGAAGTATTGCTAGCCACTTATGTTCATGCGATTGAATATTTTGGAGCAAACACATTTTTGGTTAACCACTGTGAATTCTGTCAATTGAGGACAAGTAAATTGTTCTTTCTTTTCTTGAGGACAAGCAAAATTGTAAATTTGGGGGAGTTTGTTAGTCACTATTCATTAGTTAGTTTTATGTTGGATATTTGCAAGGAAATAGCGCCTTACCTCTAATTTATGGTTCTTTTTGTAGGAATTATACATATTTTTATGTTTAGTGTGATTTTATAGACTAGATACTACCATTTTGTGAATTAATATTGAAACCACTTCAGTTTCAGGCAAAAGAAGATAAGGTTCAAGTAGCCAAAGACTCGCTCAGCGAGGCAGATTCGCTTAGCGAGTGACATCCGCTAAGCAAGTCATACAGTTCGCTTAGCGGGTTGGGAAACCCTAGAAGAGAAAAAGTTAGAGATGTGCTTGCCCAACACACAGCCAGCCAGCCCAGCAAGGATGTTGTCTCTTCTCGCGCTCAGCGTGCCCAGTCTCACTAAGCCAAAATTCACTTACTCTCGCTTAGCGAGCCAATCTCGCTAAGCGAGCCTTCAGAAGCTAAAAGGTCCAAGAGCTTTTAAAACATTGAAGTTGACAGAGTTTTAGAAGGGAGGGAGTCGAAAATAGAGCACAAGGAGAAGCTGAAGCGACAAAAAGAGTGCAGCAAAGAGAGCTTAGGTTAGAGGAGTGAAGTTTAGGGTTTAGAGGTTGTAGGAGACATCCTCAACCAGCCTTTGACATTCTCTTTCACTCAAAAATCACATTTCTTGTATTGAGAGCATATTTCTTGTAATGGAAGGCTAAGCCTGTTTGTTGGGGAGTTCTGCTGAAACCTTGATGTAACATTCTTTCACTATCTGTTTAATGTTATTTTTATGTGTTCATTGTTTCTACCTATGCTTATTTTTACATGCTTGTGGCTTGATCACCCATTTATATGTATAGTTAGGATTTTTTGCATTGGGAAATGCTTTAAAGCCTTAGAACTTGGCAGAGCAAGCTAGAAATTTGTATGTCTAAGAATGGAGTGCAGTGATCTAGTTCATATTATGTTGTTGGCTTAATGCAACTCTTTTAGACTAAGTTTGTTGAGGGATTAAGGATGAAGTTTAAAGAGAGTTAAGCTCATTCAGTAGAGGGATCTTGGTTTGAGTAATTTCTTAACATAAGAACACTAGGATAACGTTAGATAGAGAAAAATACATAACAACATCAAGAGAAATTCAGTAGAACGACCCAACGCCTTTTTACTTGATTGTTTTCACTTTCAAAATTCTAGATCTTTAGTTATATTAAATAGACTATAGTACAGAATTCAACTTAATATTTACTTGCTTTTAATCCATACAAATGTTTGCATACTATATGTACAATGTCTGAGTGAAACAAATTTCCTGTGGATTCGACACTCGGTCTTACCGTTTTATATACTACTTGTGTAAATCGATACACTTGCCGACCAGTGAACACTATATGTTTTTGCTGGTTCAAAAGTTTGGAAATCTAATGCTTCGTTCACTCTTACATTTTAATGTGTAAATTGTAGTTATGTCATGCATACTTTTTGTTAGATAAAAAAATGAGTTCAATTGTATGTGACATTAATAAAGATAACATGCTTTATCTTTAGAAGATGTTTTAATGTTTTAGGGGGTGTTTGTTTTAGGTTATCCTACTCTATTCTTAGGAATACAAGGTTAGGAATATCTATTACTATGTTCGTTAAGAGGTAATAAGATATTTAGTCCTGAGTATATTTTATTCCCAGGAAACTATTATACCCATGTTCTATACATTTCTATTATATGCTATTTTGTTTTAAGAAAGTGCTTGAAAAAGCAAAAAAAGTCATAGGATTGTTACGAAAGAAGCTTAATTAGGGAAATACAAGTTCGTAGGATTATTTTCATAAGTGATGTGGCTTGTATTGAGAATACAAGGATGAATAGAGCCACATCCTATAAACTATGCAACATTCTGAAAATCATGGGTGGGTTGCGTCCTTCTAGAGATATGTGTGTTAAAGAGTTGTGGCCACATTTTTACACATATTAGCACATCATGTTAAGAATAAAGTGATAAGAAGATAATTTGTAAGGTTTGGTGAAACAATTAGCAAACACTTTTCAAAAAGATAAAATTATTTTTTATATGTCTTTGGTCATTTGTAACGACCCGCTTCATCACTATGATCATCATTCTAAACCGTGAAAATTTCAATTTTTAAATGAAAATTCCGTTAATTTGCTTATGAAAAATGAAAGTAAATTTTTTGCGATATATATTCACCAAACAATGCGCAATTACTTAAATGAATACATATATAGATATAGTAACTCAGTACACATCATCCACATAATGGAAAGTAAATTAACTTATACATATAATTAAATCTATGATTTACATTCTTAATTTTAAAAAAAAGAATTATAGAACCAACTACGGAGGAGTTGATTAACAAAATACAACTCTTTTCCAAAATAATCTCAATGTCATCACGTCAGCTTGGCAGCTTCACAAAAGAATCACACTTCACGTATTCTACTGTTGTCCTTCTACCCCATGAACAAAGGTTCGTGATCATCATAGGTACCAACTAAATGGTACAAAAATTGCAAGGGTGAGTTTATTATAAAAGAAATTAACACAAAAAAATCAAATAACCATGATTAGTAAGAAAACATTAATAAATAGCATAAGCATGCACAAACATTCATTAGTCCAACTACACTCAACAAGTAGTCATCATCCATCCATAATTCCAATCAATCATGCTCAATATGAAGCATGCACCTGACCTCATCTCTCAAGTGCAATGTGGTACCATTCATCAAGGAAATAGCCTAAGCATGTACGCATGAAACTCTCACTTAGGAAAACTAGGCAGCAAGTGTCGAGGTCACCCTGTCATCCATAGGCAACTCCCCCCCATGATGATCAGCCTGAGTCTCAAGGTAGTTCTAAACCGAGTGACATGCCCCCAAGTACAAGTATTCCCCCTCATGAGAAACTACAAGTACTTACTAACAAAGTTTATACTATTTTCATGCAATATGAAGTATGAAACATGGGCACCATCAATGTACTGACCGTGGATAATAAAAAAATTCTAAACCATCCCCCTCCAGAGATGCTTAAAACTCTTTAACCATTATATTTCCCCCACCAGGGATATCCAACATGGGCATTGTACCCCCATGTACATACACAACATACATAATCACAATGGCATTTTCAACATCATCAACATCTCATCTCAATGTCATTATCAACATGAAAATTGTCTCATCTCAATGTCATTCTCAACATCAACATCATCTCATCTCAATGTCATTATCAATATCAATATTGTCTCATCTTAATTTCATTCTCAACATCAACATCATCTCATATCTACATAATCATCAATAACAACATCATCTCATATCAATATTATCATAAACACCAACATAGTCTTGTATCATCTTCAATAACAACATCATTCTCTATCGACATTATCATAAACATCAACGTCACCTTATATCAATTAATATCATCAATAACAATATCATTGGCAAATCATATTCTTCATATACATACATATATAGTTCATGCCTGAGATTCACACTCCCCAGGTCTTCAGATAACACAAGTTTAATAAAAATAATAATGTCATCTATCAATAATAGACGTATCGCATCCCATTAGTCAAAAACATTGTTTTCTTGAAAACTAGCGTGCAACAGGGACAAGCATACATCCCCATAGTTAGGTTCCCTGACCCCAACTATGGTATCAAAAGCCGTAAATTATAATAAACTCCCTTCACCTATCATGAGTTGTCTGTCAATTCCTCTTTGCGTCACTCAGAGACCTCTCTCGTTCATGTTTGTCAATCCAAATGCAAGGTTCTATATACCAAATTGAAGGAAATTTAGTATAGATTTCAAAAACAAGGTTAATAACAACATTTAGGATCAATTACCCCTGTCAAAACATAAAGGGCTAAAGGGCATTTCAGATTCTACTAAAAGGAGATGTCATTTTGAAATTTCGATCATGCCAATGTGACTGAGGTTTAGTTAAGGTCACAAAAATAAAATTAATTTTATAAAAAGATAACTTTTACAACGTCTCATTTTCAAGGGTTTTTAAAGGAAGTATAAAAACACCCTATTACAGTACCAAAAACACAAGAGACACTAAGAGAAACTCAAACTAACTAAGGGAAAGACTTAGAAGTCATGATTACCTCAGAGAAGCTACGAAAGAAAGGATTGGGAGATTTTTCTCCACCGAATCCTTGAGGTGGATTCTGAGGGTTCCTCTCCGATTAAAATGTTCCTCTCGGTGTGGGAGTTTGGCGACAAGCAATGGTGGCTCATAGTGGCCACCAGTGGTCGTGGGTGGTGGAGGAGGAGTTTGTAGGGTGGTTTGGACAAAGTTTTGAGAGAGAGGCTTGAAATTGTGTTTCTCATGCTGAAAAACGTATTAATAATTTGCATATCTCACTAAGCAAGAATCCACTTTTGGCACTAAGCGCGAATTTTCGTGCTTAGTGCAATTCCTCTCAGGTTGGGATTTGTGCTGAGTGCGACAATTCATGTTAAGTGCAATTCCTCTTGCGCTAAGTGCGACAATTTTCGCTCAGCGCAATTCCCTCTAGGGTTGAAATTGCACTTAGCGCACTTCTCGTGCTAAGAGAGAGGTTGAAAGTTATTATTTTGTAAATCCCAACAGTCAAACCGTGGGGAAATATCTTTGGAATCTCTAGTCAAAATTGAAGATGATCCAACGGTTAACGAATCCAAGATCATGATTTTACTAGAATAGGTTTAGGTAAAATTTGAAATCTCATAATTTCAACTTAGGTCAATAAAACTCCACATAACTCAACATCCACATCAATCAAATCACACATGACTAATTCCCACCATACCTAAACTCATTCAAGTCAATCATATAATCAAATAACACGATAAATACAATTAAACATCGATTTATAATTAACGATATTTCAGGGTGCTACATCATTGCCTTGTTAACTTTGGGTTATACAATGTGTACTGTCATTGTATTAATGCTCATTTGAAAATGATTTGGTCTTATGAGAAATATAAACCTTTTATTCTCATCCAATGGTAGTGTTGCAACCAGAATTGAGAAAAGGGAAAGGGGGAGATTTTTCTATAAAAAGAAACTTTTGTTCAAATATTTGGAGGGAAGTGAAGGGGAGTCCATAGCGTCTACCAATTTTTCCATATCCCCCTCTTTCATCTATACTCAATACCATTATTTTCTTGAATTATAAATGATATTATTATTTATACATTCATAATTCAATATATATAGATATGAATGGGATCAAAATTATTTTCCTCTCATTTTTATTCCTAGTACAATTCTAGGAGGCTTAACGTCCCAAACTTCTGCCTTATGATAGATGGCAATAGCACCAATCCAACCCACTCATGACACAACCTGTAAGGAACCAACATTTGCAAATAATTCCAAATATTTACTTGAGGCTTTGTTTTGGTAAGTTAGTTTTATGAATCTCAAGACAACTTCTTGTAACACTTTGCAACAATCTATACACTTGATGTTCGCCAAGATTAGTTGTACAATCATATGATCAATTCCCTTCCCCATCAATACTAAATTCAGTCTGATAAGATGTATAAAATAACTGTAAGTTTACATGACTACATAACTTAGTATTTTTCTATACACAAGCATTAAACCTCAGGCTTTGTTGCAGACAAGATAACATGTTCGTTGGTTAGATACTTAGATTAATGTACAATAAAGAATGTGATTGTAAGCGCCAACTCTTTCCAATTTTTGTAGCTAACACTCAAAGTGCCACCTACTAGAGCATCCAAAACATTTTTAGCAAAAAACATACTTAAGCCAACTTAAGCCACATACTTAAGCCAACTTGACCCACAAACTTAAATTAGTTAGATAGTCAACCTGCAAATGGGTCAAAAACACTTTGAAAGCTAATGGTGGTTCCAAGCTTATTTTTGTCTAGATTTTCCTCCTTTGATTGGTTAATCTTCACTTGGAAAACTAAGAAGCTAAAAATTTTGTTATTTGATAATTGATTATTCAATTGCTCTCTGCATAGAATGAGTTTTGGGATGAAACCATTTCCCACAATTTTGTATTACCAAAGTGTAGTTCTCCACAAAATTCCATAGCCATCAGACTTATATAACTCATTTCAAACCCCTAAGTTTATTTTGACCCAAAACTAGTTCATTTGGTGATCCGAAAAGCCTAGATTTTGATCTGGGATGAATTTCAATGTGAGACCAGGTTCTGCAATCCTATTTTTAGGTGCACAAAATCCATTTTGAGGATTTACAAAATTTCTTCCCTCGGATTTTAAATTCACCTTTGAAAACCACCTATTTTCTAAATCGTTTTTAACCCAAACTTTAAATGGATGCCATTTTCAAACTACTTGAGCTTTTCAAGTGAAACCAAAGCCCACAAATTTGTTTTGATACCTTATAATTTGTTTTGATACCCTATAAAAAAACCTGTTTTCTCGAAACTTGATAATAATCTAAGTGGAGTTTTAAAACCAATTTGAAATTTGTAAACTTGAACTGTATTAAATTTCTTTGATTTAAATTGATTTGATATTCTCTTTCTTGACAACATTATATGTCTTTGATTTTTTATGTTAAATGGGAATTACGTGGTTGACCTGAATGGTTTTAGGGAAAAATTTGTGTGGACTTGTGTATACTCCTTTTTAGTAATAAAAGATTCAACATTTATAATGTTTAGTAAACATTTGAAAGCATGATTTCAAAGAGAAAGTAAAATTAGTTACAATGTGAAGCAGACTATTTAGTCAAACCATTGATCAAGCCAAAGTCATTTAGTCATATTTAATGCACACTAAATCTATTTTCTAGTTCCAAAATGTTGAGTTTTGTGCTCAAACTTTGTGGATTACGTATTGACACGAATCTTCCCTAACTTCAATGATTTAGTGTGCATTAAAATACACACACACACACACACAGATAGATATATATATATATATATATATATATATATATATATATATATATATATATATATATATATATATTCTTAGCTTCTTGATCTTTATAATTGGATAGCATTACTATATAAATTTTAGGCACTTTAGAATGTGCATTTGTGAGTCTTCACACCTTTCAATATTAAAATATAGTGTAGCCATATACTGGGGAAGAGGGTTTTTGAATCTCTGGCTTAAATTCTGATTCATAGAACATAACAAATGAAGGAGAGATGTTGACCCATAGAGAATAAATATATATGCATGCATTTTTTTGCTTTTGATCATGCTCTTCAATTTTCATGAGCTCAAGATTTAATAATATATAGGAAAAACTTGTAATTTAAACTTATGGACAAATATTAAAAAAAAATAGGACAAGACTTGTTTATTGAAATAGAAAACAAAATAAACAGATTAGTGTTATAATTGATAAGAAAAGTGTGCAAAGAAACATTTTATATATGACTTAAATATGTTTTTGATCCCTGATGTATACCCGTTTTTGACATTTGGTCTCTAATAAATTTTTTCTTCGAATTGGGTCCCTAATATTTTAAAAGTTTTGTTCGAGGTCTTTGCCGTTAGTCAGGATCCGTTAACTACTTATGTGAATGTTAACTGGCCATGTAGGCATGTCACATGTGATGCCATGTGTAATATTTATGTGAGTGGGATTCCACGTTGAATTTTTTTTAATTTTTTAAAAGTAGAAACAACATCATTTTTTATTCCATTTTGGTTGTTTGTTTCTCTCTTTCTCTTTCCCTGCTAGGTTCAGAAATCACGCTCTATCTTTCCTCCTCAACGAAATTATAGTTGGCGATCGATGTGCTCGATGAATCTCCACCATTCGTCAACTGTTGCATGAACCACCAACCAAAAATCAAACCTACGTTGGAGGTACCGTAAATCGATCAACAAACCTAAACTTAGGAGGAAAAAATCCAAATCTTAAAAACCAGGTTGCAGTTGTGGTGTGTGACAGGTTTAGAGAAGAAGCCGCAGGCAAAGATGACAAATGTGTTGTGTCGATGGTCCTCTTGTAGTGTGTGGCCTCCATATGCTCTATGAACTTGGGCTCATTGGAGAAGTCGAGGTAGTCATAACCCACGACGGTGCATGCGACCATAACGGGCTCACTGTGGAGGCGGAAAGGGACTACACAATTAACGAGGGGAAAAAGGGAGAAAGCATGTAGAGTTTGGGTTTCAAGCTATTGTTGTTGAGTGGTTGGGGTTGGCTTTCACAAAGGAGGGATCAACTTGGACGAAGGTGGAAAGTTTGGGTTCCAACCCCCTCGGTTGCATCGTCGCCTTTACCGTCGCACCTCAGCTACCCGGACTTCGTGGGCGGTGACACACACATCATCGTGTCTGAACATGCTGCCTCACTCGCAGACCTTTCCATGTGCCTCTCGAAAACTTTCCTGAAAGGAAGACCCTTCACGCTCAAGTACCAACTTCCCAATGAGGACCTCGATTCCCTCATCTTTGTCACCACCAACAAGGACCTCGAGAACATGACCGTCAAACCCTCCCGAATCCACCTCTTCCTCTTCCCCACCAAACTTGAATCCACTCACTCTATCCTTCCCCAAATTCATGACACGTTAGCCAAATCAGATGATTGGTTTTTGAATGCGTTAAATGACATCGTTTAGCATTAAACAAATTTTAAAAGAAAAAATTCCAATGTGGCATCCCACTCACACAAATATTACACGTGGCATGCCTTTTATATATTTATGTTATTATAACCTGGTTCCTAGTTATTTGTAAGCTATGGTTTTATCCTTCATCACATTTTGTGCTTTGACAAGTTAATAAATTTTTTTTATTTGACTTATCAATAAAAAGATATTTTTTAAGTAAAAATATGTTGGGATTTCCTCACAAATGATTATATAATACAAGACATCTCAATATTAAAGGCCAATGAAGTTATAATAGTTAGTTGTGAGATCATGCCCATGTTTAATTTTCTAAATCAAAAATAAAAAATAAGAATTTGTTGCATAAAATTAAAAGGAACCATAAGTGTAAATTGTTAATAAAAGGATATTAATAATTGATAAATATAAATGATATTAAATATTAGTTATAATTTTTTTCTAAAATAATTTATAAACATAAAGGAGTATTAATTATAAAATATGTATAGTTGTAATATTTATTTTATTTTTTATGTATTATAGTAAAAATTAATATCTTTTATATAATAAGGGCATTTTGATAATTATAACATTTATTCCTAGAAAAATATATTTGAACCCAAACACATGTTTAATGCTACCTGGGAATATAAAAAAGATTCCCATGAATTTACCAAACATGTTTTATTACAACATTGGAATGCTATTCTCGGGCACATTATTCCCTAGAATGTTATTCCTGAGAATAAAAATAGATAACTTAAACAAACACCCCCTTAGTTACTGAAGAAATCTTATTCAAGGAAATATTGGTTCTTAATTTGCTTGGGGATTATTGCATCAAGAATTGAGGAACTATTTTCTCTCTGTACTCCGCATAGTCTCTATA
Organism: Glycine max; assembly: GCF_000004515.6. Taxonomy (NCBI): domain Eukaryota; kingdom Viridiplantae; phylum Streptophyta; class Magnoliopsida; order Fabales; family Fabaceae; genus Glycine; species Glycine max. The sequence goes on from NC_038241.2 coordinate 27,187,281, forward strand.
TATATTTTTATTTGAATAGTAATATGAATCGTGATACTTCTTTTTTTATTTAAAAGTTTAGCGGAAATATATTTTTGATAGAAAGAAAAAATAGGCATAAGAATTGTCATAGATACAATGATGAGCACAAAAATTCTAAATTATAAGAACAATTATATATAAAAATTTGTGGAAGTAATAATAGCTTTTTACATGGTACCCTTTTAGTGTCACATGATACCCTTATGTTAATAATACCATTTTGCCAAACGAAAGCTAATATGCCCATGCTAAAAGTGTGACACCATAATGGACCAATTGTGACAAATTTCAAACAAAACTAACCACAAAATTCCAACAACCACATCATGAATATTTCATTGTATTTTACCTCATAATTTGACCAAATTCCAAATGCATAAGCCATAACACAATATTAAACATATAGTTTTCATGTATCAACTACAAAGTAGCAAGACAATCTCATTTGCTCTAAAATGGACAAAACTACCTCCACATTGTCTACACACAATGAAATAGTGATAAACCATTATTTGACTGAGTTTGAGCCCCATATTTTCCCCCAATTTATCCTTTTCTTTTTTACTGAATTTCTTGCCAGAGCCCATGTTTTGATGTAAGTTTGTGTTAGACAGGAGATCAAAGTCAATTGAGGGGGAAAAAACTGAAAAAAGGAAAAAAAAAGTGCACTATGATGAAGAATGGTCGTGCTCATTTGAGCACACTCGTGCTCTTTGAAAGCATGGTTGTGCTCGTTCCAGCACACTTATGCTCCTCCTCTCGAGACACACCTATGCTTTGATTGAGAATTGGAAATTAGTGTCAGATTTTTTGAGAACGACCGTGGTCCTTAGAGCACGATCGTGCTCATCCTAGAACATCCACAAGATGATCCCAACACACCCATGCTTTGATTTTTTTAAAATTGGAAATTAGTGTCAGATCTTTTGAGAACGACTGTGGTCCTCATAGAAGATCGTGCTCATCCTAGAAAACCCACAAGATGACTGTTCTCCAAATTTCATAAAAGGGTCCTTAGCGTCAGTAGTATTTTCTGAGAATGGTTGTCCTGTTGTTCAACACAGTCATGCTCCCTTCCACGTCGAATTTTTTTATGCATTTTAATTATAAATTGGAAGGGAAAAGGGGAAGAGGGGAAAAGGGGAAAAGGGGAAAAGGGTATCTTTTACTCATTTTTGAACACTAGAGGGTTCTTGTGCTTAGGAGTGCGCAAGGGACAATTGGAGTCATAATCTATAAGGGTTTTCGATCTCTTTCATTCTTAATGATATTTCATACATTGTTTGGTTGTATTATGACTATGATTGACTAAACCCTTAGGTTCAAATTCTATATTTTAATTGATTTTTTTGATGTTATTCAACTAATCGTATCATTTTATTATCTTAACTTTCATATTGGACCTAATCACTCTAATTCATAGTTGATTGCATGTCAGTGATCATCTTTTCATAATCAACTAATTTGTAGAATGATAAAGTTCATAAAAACTTGCATGATTAAACTAGTGGCTTGAATCCCTTTATGAATCTCTATATTATTCATCATTAACCCTAAATTAAATCCCAAATGACCAATTGAGGTTTAATTTAGGGGGAAAAGTATTTTCAAACCTTGACCATTGGTTGGCAATTAATTTAACAGGAAATCAACAGTTACTTGTTAATTTAGGGTTCTTAGTTATAATTAGAATCAGGGGAAAACGGGTACATGATAATTCATAATTTGACTTATCTCCATTCACACATTTCTTTCTCAAAAACTTTTTGCTTAGCTTAATTTATTTTTTTTAGTACAATTGGTGAAACAATATCAAACACAAGATAAAATCCCAAAATTATTTAGTTTGTGCAAATTGGATTATTTAAGAACACAACTAGTTTCTAGGATACTTTATCTAATCTTTCGAGTCCAGAATACTATTGCATAGAGTACACTTGCCCTTTAACAAACATTTTACTCATCAATTAGAACACTACAAACTCCCCCTTTATTTGTCTCGTAACCACAAAGGCACTTTCAAGTCTTTTGAACCAATTTTCAAGTTCCTTAAACTATTTGAAAGCATATAGATTGCATTTCTTATGAGCCTATTGTTTAATTGGTGGCATTAATTTTTTTATTTATCATGATATATTTTTTGGGCTTTTGTTTCTAACTTTTTCTCATTCAGGCACCCCAAATTAATCATATAATTAATATAATAATTATTATTCTTATGTTTTATATGTATAATTCCATAGAAAATCATGAAAGTTATAAATAGAAAAATAACAAGAACAATTCCCCTTCTTTCACTTTTACACATGCATGCTAGTATTCAATTATCTTAAAATCAAATTACACTAGCATCCCTTGAGTTTTTTTTTTTTTTTGTTTTTTTTCAAATTACACATAATGTCACTTTTTTTCTATTCCAACACTAACCTCATTTATGTTTTAAAACATTACACTTTATTTGGGTGAGACAATTGTATAAGTACTTTATTTATTACAAAATTACAGAAAAAACCTTATAAACATGATAGAATCAATATACAAGTATCAAATACAACCCCTTAACCAAGTACTGTAGCCAAAAATTAAGCAGAGCAAATGAAAATAACCTACATCATCTTATGAGCTTGTAAATCAATTTAGCATGTAAAACAAAGCTACCAATCAACTCTCTACATGTAAGTTCCCTTCCTCTATAGAATCATGCAACCTTTACATCACATCCCTATATTATTTAATGCATTAGCAAATTTTCCAATCCATTGTTGCAACACATCATTCAATACCTGCAAACATTGGAAGTCAATCTCAAATTTCCCAACTCATTACATTTGAAACCAACAAAAAATAACAAAAGCAAGAAATATCCCCATCACCCTTCTAAATAATAATTATGTATCTTTGTACTAAATACTAACATTGTGAGCATTAAATCATGTGTACACTAATAATGTTTTAGTATAAATCACCAAAACAATTCAACCCCTTCACTATTGTCATCAAATTGATGCAACCACAAAAACCATAAAACAAAGCCTCACTCCTCTTTGGAGCATTTTATCAAACAACTTTTCTATTACATCCAAATACATGCATTTCCTAAACACCATGAGGGTGGCATTATAGAGAATTTCCTCTCAGGTGGGTCTAATCCTACGCTGAAAGTAATTAAGAACAAAGGGTACAACATGGGATTGGACGTGCCTCACGTATAAACCTACCCCCTAAATCCTTCAAAACTATAGACATGTCTTCTTGAGAGGGATTGCAAGAGTCCAAGGAATGTGCGACATTGATAAGAGAAATGTAAGGCGAGGATTTTGTGTCGAGTGGTTGATGTTCGGGAATGGGCGTGTGCAAGGACTAGGAGACATGGAGAAGGGTTTTGGAATAGGAAGTAGGAATCGTGTGTTTAGAAAGAGGGGCAAAATTTTTCATTTTGAATTTTCTCTATGACATTTTTGTCCAAAAGTTTCATTAAGACATCTCATTGTGTTTCCCTAGATCTGCTTCCGCACCTGCTTATTTTGATAAACAACTTTGATAAACAACTCATTTTATCTATTTGCATCATTAACATCTTTTAACAACTTTGGCTAGAAGAAAGTATAACTAACCAAAAACTAAGGTCATAATAAAAGCATTTACCATTTTTCTAAAAACAATTATGAGAAAAATGGATTGCATAGGCATCGGGGATGGATCCAAGAAGGCATGAAAGGCGGCCAAAATGTATTTTTTAAAATAAAAATAAAATAAAATAAAAGAAGAGAAAATAAGTTTGGTGGTTAAATAAAGATAAAATAGAAAGAAACTAACAATGTAACTCCCCCCACAATGAACAACTTTTATTTGTTAATGCTCAAATTAAGGAAAATAATATAATCGAGTAATTGATATTTTCCTAACCTGCATTATAATTCTATAACATTCTTTTGAACAATGAAAAATTAAATTTTATTAGTAAATGTCATAACTTTGGTACAAGTTGTGCCAGAATGACCAAAATACAACAATACAAAAGAAACATAAAGTCAAACGACTATAATTCAAAAGATTCCCCTCCCCTCAAAACATTAGAAAATAATACTACCACACAATGAGCCGCTCTCTATATATGAGTGCCGATCCACACTTAAAAATAGATAACTTGCACAAAAATAATGTACTAAGTCACACTGTGATGTGTCCATAACCAACAAGGGAAAAAACCAGGCCTCAATCCAAGTTAATGAAGACCAAGTTACTGTTACTACTAGGCCCAATAGGATTATAAATACACCTAAGAGTTGGACTAATTATATAATTTACAAATAGGGAAATTATGAATCACTACTACAAAAGGGTTTTTTAAGTCGGTTTTATGAGATATTTAACGACGGTTTTTAATCGTCGTAATCTGTAGTGTCGTAAAATGGTATATACTTTCTACGACGGTTTTTGAACCATCGTTGTATAGATGGGTGTCTAAGACGGTTATTCGAATAACCGTCTTAGAATGTATCATTTATCAAAGGCGATTTTTGTGTTATGTCCGTCTTAGTATACTAGACTTTCTAAAACGGTTATCAATAGAACTGTCTTAGAAAGTTAGACATATTAAGACGGTTCTATCAATAAACGTCTTAGATTCCCAAGTCTATGCGAGACATACTAAGACGGTTCTTTAAATAACTGTCTTAGTATGTGTTGCTTTCTTAGACGGTCCTTCTAATACCCATCTTAAAAAGTCCAGTTGACATGAGACATACTACAACGGTTATTCCAAGAACCGTCTTAGTATGTCTCACAATCTAAGACAGTTTTTCTTATAATCGTCTTAGAAAGTTTAATAATTTTTTTATATTTTGCAACGGTTTTATTTTTTGTAATATTTTTTGCTATTGTTTTATTTGTTGTAATTTCTTTAACTAATACAACACTAAACATTAATTTGAAGCAAAAGTATACTTATTATTTTAAACAATTGAAAAATCATTATATTACATAATACAAAAACACTAGAACACAATTCCTTAGACGAGAAATCAATGCATCATAATTCATACTTACCAGGGAAGGAAAACAATCTTCAGCTGCTCGATGAGGAACTGAGAATCCACCATGAGTGATGGTGTCTGAAGCTCTAAGAGTCTTGCAGAACATACGGGGAGTTGTTGACTTCACCATAGCTCCAGTATCCTCCTCTTCCCCATCAACAACAATCCTACAATAAAAATTAACAATAAGAGAGCTTTCTGTGCATCTATTTCTCCTAGATAACATCATGTGGAAAGGACGAGTAACATGGATATAGAAAGAAAACAAAACTTAGTTCACCACATAGTCTATTTTTAGTCTACTTTGGTTTCCAGAGCCATGACATTCTGCTTTTGCTTTCTATTTATAGTCTCAAACAAGAAGAGGATCACCTGCTGCATTTGCTTTCTAGATAAAAGGGCAGGCAACATCTAATATGTAAGTCCTATACAATGCCCAGTCCATGTAATGCATTGCAAAAATGAAAAGTTCCGTTGTTCTATCCTTAAAATTGTCAATGGTTCTTAACAAAGACAGTAAACTAATGTCATTCATAAGGAAGGAACTTAATCTCTGTTTCATTTACTTGGTGAATGAATTTCACACTTCTCAAAGCAAAAATGCACATTCCAAGATAAACAGATTCCCTTGTTTGTCTACCATGATTTATTATTCCAATTTGCATTTTTTTGAAACTATAAATGTCGATAACAAAAATATTATTGGAATTTAAACAACCTGAAGTAAACACATAATTAGTTATTGTATCTAATATTGGTGGTTGATGTATTAAAGTCTCACCCTCATCTATAGCCCGTGACAAAGAACTTTAAGAAAAATGAAAATGAATGAATGTATAAAGAGAAAACAAAGAGGGAAGCAATATTTATTTTTTTCTTTTTATTTAAAAAAGAAGAACAAGGAATTAGCCCCTCTTTTGTTGAAAAAAAATAGTTACAAGATTTTTTACTCCTTCAAAAAATCTGTTCAAACTCTGTTATTAGGAGTGAAATTATATTTAGGTCACCTCAAGTCTTGTTAACCTTACCTACCTATTGTAATTTCAATAATTTCTTCTTCTTTTTTTTAAAAGAGTAAAATTTTATGGGTAACTTATTTGGGGCCTAAATTTTACTTTAGGTCAAGGCCGGATTCTCTTTTGTTAAGCTAGTTTTTAAAAGTCTATAAACTTGATCCAGTTTTAATATAGCATTAGTTGTCCATAAAGCAAGTCTTCATTTAAAACATTAGCGTGAAGATGATAGTTATTTATTTATTATTTATTACTTTGGTGAGAGCGTAAAGAGGATTGTCTAGGAAATGAATTTCATGACATTGATGAAATTAAATAAAGTTAACTAACATTTTTTACTATTGTGAATTTATATTTTTTGGTTTATATTCGAGGCCAAAGTAATAATTTTTTTATTGAAAAATATTTTAATTAAATTCAAAATTAAATAAGATTTTTTCTAATTTAAAAAAATCATGGTTGAACCATCCTAAAACTAACTAACAAAGAAACATAACAAGGCATGGAATACAACAAAGCATCAAACATCCCTTTTAAGCATTCTATAACTGCAGATATACAAGTAAATACCATACCTGTCTCAATCACAACAGCTGCAGGATCTTCCTTGATTTGAGGTCCATGGCATTAATACTGGAAAAACACAAATTACATAATTAGAGGTGGTCAAGGTTGGAATACTATTTGAGCGTGTAACACTTCTGCCTCCAGTGACAGCATTGATAAGGATTATTTAAACAAATAACTATCTCAAAACCATGCAATATGTTTGGTTTCTCTAAACTGCTTGAAACATCATCTATCACATAATTTAGAAAAATATTTTAGAATGCATGAATTATTCTCTAAACTGCTTGATACCACACTATTGTCAAGAGTCTAAACAATATTTTAGAAAAATCTAGAATGCATGAATTATTTCATGGAATATTCAGCCCACACTATTGAGAATAAGGATTTACTGGGACACTTATGAGTTTAATTTTCATCAGTAAAGATTTTTATAGTATTGCTAAATAATTATTGTAGAAATTATTTTAGATGCTATAATTTTTAAAATAATTATTAAAAAACCATTTATTTTATCATACATAATAATTTATAATTAGATGATAATATAATTTTTTTAAATATTATGTATGTAGTTTAATTAAATTCATTAATTATATATATACTTATCGTGATGGGCATACACTAAAGTTATTTACTGCATCAAAATATATATATATATATATATATATATATATATATATATATATATATATATATATATATATATATTTTGTTAAATTAATACATTAAGATCAAATAAGCAGTATTCAAGCAACGTTAATTAAGGGACAATAAAATGATACTTTTATTATTAAATATTAAACGTTTACTATTATTTATCTTAGGATACTGATTTAAAAATAAAAAAACTGAGTCTTTTTTTTAACAGAAATGGAGTTTTTTAATTAAGTTAAATAGACATGAAAAATAAAGAAATAAAGAAATTTCTCCCTGTTTCTTTAGAGGTAGATGCAGAGAGTAAGTCAAACATAAATAAATTTTATAAAATGGTTGTTATACTAGTTAAAAAATTCAATTAACTAAAAAATAAAATGGAAAGGTAATTGATAATCATGGCTTAATAGAAAATGATAGTATGTCACTATATATCACCTTATCCATATAAAATTTAACGGCATAGCATCAATATTAATCAGAGTCTTATCAGGTTCCCTTGGCTGAGGAGAACTACTTTGTTCATATTATTTTAGAAACTACTTTTTTTCATATTATTTTTGTAAATAACTGCTTGAAGCTGCGTACGTCTATGTCAATTTTGTTATTATAATTTTCTCCTGTTAAGCTAGAGTTTTACGTACTTCAGTCTCTGGGATGACTTTGGAGAAAGAGGAATAGTTTTCCTTTCGGAATAGTTCATCAATATTAATCATTACAGCATTTAAAAACTACTACTTAATATTGATAATACAACATAAAAAAAACTAATAATTATCCAAATTAATAAGATCCATGTTTTTTGTTTGGTATTTGGATTGATAATTAACTTTCTACTAAATTATTGGAAGACCGTCATTAACAATTAGTAATTGTATATAAACACACACTTAAGCTAAAACACACTTGATCCTGTAGATATATATACCTTAGGAAGAGCACTACATCACCGGAGACAAGATTCTTTTGACTGACAAAAAATGCTCCATCTAGTAGTGAGTAGATGCCGCCTTGGCTGACCTGACATGTTACCACATTGATTTTGTGTACCAATTAGTGTATGCTTAGATTAGATTTTTAGTAAAATTGATATTGAACACTTGGACATGATTTAGAGTTGTAGCCAGAGATTTTATATTCGAATGTTGTACAGTGTAATAATTTGATTGTTAATGTAAACCAAATGGGGCCTTGGTCAATATATGAAGTCACACACACAATCACACCTCACACACTACAAGAAAAATGACATATACCTACGGAGACTTTTGCCTACACACATAAATTAGTGTAGGTAAAAGTCAAAAAATACTTATACCTACAATTGTTTATCATAGGTAAAATTTAAAAATTTGTACGGAGACTTTTGCCTACACACATAGTGTAGGTAAAAGTCAAAAAATACTTATACCTACAATTGTTTATCATAGGTAAAATTTAAAAATTTGTACTTACTATTATTTGGTGTAGATAAAACTCAAAATAACTTTTACTTACAAATGCTTAATGTTGATAAAATTTCAAAAAACTTATACCTACGATTATTTGGTGTTGGTAAAATCCTATAAAACTTATACCTACAGTCCATTGGTGTAGATAAAAAGTTTCTACCTACAAATAATAATGTAAGTAAAATACAATAAAACAAATACATATTAAAATAATTATTTTAAGAAAGTTAATCAAAAACTCAATAACATACAATATTTTCACTATTTTTCTCATTTTAAAATAATTCGGTTGAACTAAATAGATAAATCAAAAACAAATTAGGGCCTGGAGCCCATATAGTGAAGCCTAATATGATAGAGCGTGAGGATCATGCCCATGGAATGAAGTAACTAACCCAGTCCCTTGACTTGGCTCGCTAGTTCGATTCGATTCGATTCTCGGAGATGAAGAAGGGCTTGTGTTGGCTTTGAGTTTGTGTTTGGGTTCATCATCGGAGCAATTAAATTCGCGAGAATGCGAGAATCTCGGTTTCATCGGACTTGTCTTGTGCTCCGACTGCAACACTCTCTCTGAGTACGTCAAGGACAAAGGTTTATTCCGTTTTGAATCTCTCTCTCTCTCTTAATTTTCATTCAGAAGCAATTTTATTGTTCTATGCCTTTTCGATTTCACTGTTATTATGTCGCTCGAGGAAGCGCGATTATCAAATTCGATTTACTAAAGAAATATTTCAAGATTACAAGTATGAAGTATCTTTTTTTTGTTCATCTTTTTTATTTCTACCTTGCCTCTCTTTATTACTTTGAATAAACTAATAGCAAACAGTGATTGAATACTTTAATGAACTTTTTTTCCTATTTTAGATTATTTGTTTGACGGTTGGTATTCCTTGACATGTACTAGTGATTATTTGAATCGTCTAAATCAATATCGCCAGAGGGTTTGGACTTGTAAAATTACTGGAAAATCTGGCTTGACTTATGAAGAGGCTCTGGTGTCAGAGAAGCATGCTGCTGAGAAAGTTCAACAGATTCCGGAAGAATTAGTGGCACCTGCTCTAAGGATTATCCATTACAATAAGTACTGTTTAGTTCTAAGATGAAGAATTTTGTGTGTTAATAAAATAAGCGTCTGTTTCTTCTTTGAAGTTACATGGTTTCATTAATTTGTTTTTCAATTTACTGAGTTTATAAGAATGTACAATTGTTAAAAGCTTAATATACAATAATATAAACACACGTGATAGAAAGTAAGATGCTTGTGAAGAATATGGTGTGCAAATGCACATGTAAATATGTAATAGGATGTGTATGTTGAATGCTGCAGTAGGGTAGTCACTTTAAGTTGGAACATTGCTTAATTGAATGGTTGAACAAAAAAGTATATCATGCTATCCACAATAATATTTTGAAAGAGAATGACTCATTATTGTCTAGGAGTAGTTTTAAAGTGCCTACCAAAGAATTAAGTGTTCCATTTTTTATTACTGAAAGTCATCTACCAATTTGTAACTTAACAGTTCAATGCATGCATTATATAAATTATTATATTTACACTTCCTTCTTTGTGTGTCTATTTATATAACATAGTGTTTATGAAATTTTTTCTGAAAATAAACATAGATTCTTTTGTTTCATTCGTTTCTCAACACCATTTAATTATTGTTGTGCAATTAATAATTAAGGAAATAAGTCATTCTCCGTAATTCTATTGTTTTCCGTTGGCATATTGTCACAATTTTTGCTCAGTGATTTTCTTTGATAGCTAACATATGCAACTTTTTATATATACATGTGAAAATTTTAGCACTGTGAAATTTAACATAAGATGATTCCCTGTACCCAGTGCTTAAATGCGTTAAGGATTTAGTACACTATTTTTTGTAGTCATTTTTTCTGTTTCCTTTTGAGAATTAAGCCACTTAAACTCAATCGAAATGATCATGTAGTCATTTTTTCTGTTTCCTTTTGCTAATTTTAAATGGATTTATTCGTGTTCTTATTTATCCTCCCCTGTTTTGGTGTTCAAGCTTTGTTATCATCATGGTCTAAACCTTGGTCACTTTTTCATAATTTGGCTGCATTTTTTTTATAACTATATAGACATAGCACATAGGGTTATAATATGTGTGCGTAAGCAACTGGCCCGTGACCTACCCACACTAACTCATAATTGAGTCATATGATGATATACAAAGACCCGCACTCCAAATCAACAAACAAGGTTTTGAAATTTCACGAGCACTTTCTATGTTGGTTAACTATTTAGAACACCCGTTCTTAATTAATTACCATTAGTGCATGGCCAAAAAAGTGAATTCACATTAGTGTGTAATTTTCTAGGGAATAGAAAGAATCAGAGTCATGACACCGGCAAGAAAGAAAATCGTGAAGTTCAATGCAACAGAACTAATCATCTCAATATATGCACTGAAAAGTGGAATGACATGCGTTGTCCAGCTCTCTTTGTTGGGTTCAATATTGTCCAATATGTTACTGGTGCTTGGGTGTGCATTCTTATGTGGTGGGATTGTTAATCACGAGAAGGAGCAAGTGTTTAACAAGGTAGACATGTTAATTTCTGCCTTTTTTATTATGTTCCTTAGTTTCATTTTGTATTACCTGTAGCTGATTCAATTTACCATGTAGGCAGCTACTTCCGTGAACTCAAGATTATTGCTAATGGCAGTCATGGGCATACTTTTTCCTGCTGTTCTACACTACACTCACAGTGAGGTCCATGTTGGGAAGTCAGAGTTGTCACTTTCAAGATTCAGCAGCTGCATTATGCTTGTGGCTTATGTTGCATACCTATTTTTTCAGTTAAAAAGTCAAAGAAATCTCTACGTCTCTGTGAACGAGGTTGGCAGTCTTATATCCAGTTTCCTTTTTGTTTCCTCAGTCATTCTTTTGTTTGTGGATATGTGGTATGCCATGTGATATTATTGATTTTCTTATGTAATCACAATTATAATTTTGTTATGAATAGGAACTGTGACACATGCTTATTAATAGGTTTTGGACCGAATGGATGCTCTTTAATCTAAACGAGCAGACAACAAAGTGATATTTAGATTCTAGACTTAGATAACCCAAGTTTGATGTATATCAATCAAGATTTTGTGAATCTTCAGATATTTCTAAATGGGAAACAACTCAAATGATGATGAATCTTCAGATATTTCTAAATGGGAAACAATAATCTGGCTTTCGGTTATGACTGCTTGGATATCAATCCTGTCAGAATATTTGGTTGGCGCTATAGAGGTGGGGATAATATTCACATTTTTTGTTAGAAGGTAGTTAAATTGAAATAGATTCCCTTCAAAGTTTACCTTTCAGCCTAATAATATATTTCCTACTCAGTATATCATGTTTATATATTTATGCAAGTCTTAAAAAGCTGGCCTGGCAAGCACTAAGTTGTGTGTCATCGTTAACAATGTCCGAAGAACGAGCATGACCCATGTTTGTCAGCATTAGATAGGTAAACTATTTTTGTCCACTAGGTGATGTTGATTTTGTGAGAGGTTCCCAAGGGGAGAGAGATAATCAGAATTGCATGAAGAGAGAAGTGAATATGCAATTCAATTGGGAATAAGGAGAGAGAACTCTTCTAGGGAGATGTCGCCTTATTATTGGGTAGAGATCTGTTATAGCCTTTACGATTTAAGAACCTACTACAACATAATAACTGTCAACCTAACTGATTTCTAACAAGTCCAAATACTCACTCCCATTTTCTGACAAGAATCTAAACCTTCCAAATTCTAGCTGTCTCCGGCTATTGTCCTTAAGCGGTTCAAGCAGTTTATCTTGTTCTTCCTTCATCCTTGCCTTTGTGCTTACCTATTTGAGGTCATTCAGGTTTTTGGCTTGCTTTTCAAATGAAATGCCATTTGTCCTTTGTATATTTTTACAAGAAAGATAACTTCTCTAAGGTATCATTAAATGTTTATTATTATATGAAATTTATTATTTTTGTTTTGTTCTTTTTAGGACATTTTTCTAAGAAATAAAATTTCTATTTGTTACAGGGAGCATCTATGGCATGGGAAATTCCAGTAGCATTTATTAGTGTCATATTGCTTCCACTAGTGGGGAATGCAACTGAACATGCCAGTGCTATAATGTTTGCCATGAAAGATAAACTTGTGAGGTTTCAGTTCTTGTATTCACACATGTGTTCCCATATATATTCATATTAATAAGTTTTATTCTTGCAGGACATTTCCTTAGGAGTAGCAATTGGGTCATCCACACAGATATCTATGTTTGTGGCAAGTATTATATATTTATATTGTATGGATGAGATTGAATTACTATATAGAATTACTGTTGCTATGGTAAATATAAAATGCTTTTTCTAATTTTAGTTTTCATGCAAGTATGTGTGACAGTCTTTGCTTTCTTATGTATCATGCATATATTCAGGTAGAATTAAGGTAGAGTTTTGCACACAGAATTTTAGAGATGCATTTTTCTGAGGAGTACAATATGCTGAAATATTTGCATGATGTCCAAATAAGAGAAAGCAAAATTTAGTAGGAGTAACATATAACATGATAGTAGGATCGAAACCAAGTGATGAAACAACTGAATATATTCAGTTTCTTCCTATATGTAGTAGAAGATGGCCTGATGCAGCATTAATGGACTGTCATCTGGTTTTTTCATTCATAAATTCCTCCTTATAAATTATAACAAAAATCTAGTGTGTGAAATTTCATTTCGTTCACATTTTCCTTTTCATTATGAAGATACCATTTTGTGTTGTTATTGGCTGGATAACAGGGCACCCTATGGACTTAAACTTTCAACTTTTTGAGACTGCAGTACTATTTCTTACTGTTATAGTTGTTGCCTTCATGTTACAGGTTTGTATTCAAACATAAAAAAAACAAGTGAAAATTAAAAGTATGGTATTACGAACCTAAAACACGTAGATAATGACACATGTTAACAACGTCTTGATTATTAGTATGGTGAAGACTGAAGAGACAACACTGTGACATTTATTATGCATTTGCAGGAAGGAACTGCTAATTACTTCAAAGGACTAATGCTTATTCTTTGCTATCTGATAGTGGCAACCAATTTTTATGTACATGTAGATTCCTCTCAATAAGTTAGACTTGTATTAATGAATTGACTTTCGCTTTAAATATACCTTCTCTTGTACATTTAGTTTTCTGAAATGAGGCTGTGAAGATTTTGTTGTTCCCCTGATGCAAATCAAAGAAATTAATTTGTTTCAGTTCTGATTTCCATCTTGGCAGCCGGCAGGTTGGTTGTTCTACCTATTGATGATAGGCACACACATTTACTTGGCAGCCGGCAGGTTGGTGAAAATGCTTTTTTTGTATGATGTTTGACAAATTATTCAAACATGGTTTCTCTATTTTGCATGATTTGCAAACGAAGACCACCAATTTAGTTTAAAAAGGGCCTATAGATATGTTTAAACAGTATATTTACATATTCTTCCAATTCAAATGTCATCTTTCACATGATAATTAAAAAAAGCATATGAATAGGTAAGTAGCAGGGAGCATAGCTAGAAGATTTATTATTATTATTATTATATGGTTTTTACCTAGTTGAAGATGATAGGTATATATTAAAGACTTTTACCTACAGTTAGGAGATGTAAGTAGAAGTTAATGACTTTTACCTACACACTATACATAGTAGGTAAAACCTATAGTGACAGACAATTAACTGTCATTATACGCCCCCTCAAAGTTGACGGAAAAAATGTCCGTAGGACAAAGTCTATCATACATTTACCTACGGATTTTTTGTTTCTAGTGACAGTTTTTGTCTGTAGGCATAGGTCATTTTTCTTGTAGTGACACTTAATTTTTCTAATTACATTACCTCTGTAAATGTGATGAAATTTCCACTCCACACCATGCAGGTCTTTGGCAACAAGCTCTTTTGATGGCCTCTGCTGCTTATAATCCTGTAGTAGTGTCAAAGTAAAAGGAATACTACAGCAATTTAAGCAAGGCTAGAAAATCAAATTATAATTCCGTTTGAATAAACTTCTCCTCTTCCTTTGCTTATGAACATGTGTTTAAAGGATATAATTAAAAGTTAAAATGCACAACCTGTCTATTGATCTATAGCCAATAAATAAGACGCTCATAATTGCCTTAAGTATGCTAGCTATTTTCCTAGCTATTATTATGTTGGAATACATATTAATTTGAACGTGAAAGGCATTAAAAAGTAACAGCACTACTCTTCAGCCAAGGAATACAAGATGGAAAAGTTTAGAATCACTAATTTCAAATATGAATTATTTGTATTCTCAAATCAATATATATATTTTAAAAAATAAAGAGTAGTCAGATAAGTTATTATCTTAAAATCATATAAATAATAGTTTTTAATTAGTTGACAATGTAGTTTTTTATACATGTAAATTAAATTCATTTTTAAAATAAGTCATGTAAATTAAATTAATTAGTTGACAATGCAGCATGACCCTATCCTCTTTCATTCCTCTCCACCTTACCTTCACTCCATCTTAACTCTTAAGTAAAGATTATAGAATAATTCAAAACTGAGATTAAATAAGTCATGTATGTTTTGACCAAAAAAAAAAGCAATGTATGCAAGGTGTATGTTTTGACCAAAAAAAAGCAATGTATGCAAGGTGTATGTTTTGACCAAAAAAAAGCAATGTATGCAAGAACATTTTAAAAACAGAGCTCTCTCTCTCTCTCTCTCTCTCTCTCTCTCATGTTCAATTCCACGTAAGGATGTACAATTCCCTCTTGTCAAATACAAAAAAGAAGAATAAAATTAGTTGAATATGTTCAATACAATTCATGCTATGAACTATGGGAGAATATTAATAAGTTCATTTGAACTTGATCTAATTTATATAAGGTAACGACTTTAAAACCTGTCAAATTCAACAAGGTATCACTAGCATAAACAGTAGGCATGTCTGGTAAATGCGGATTAGTTCTGCATGGAAACTCAAAATCATACAAACAACAAATTAAGGGTCTGCAAAAAAGCATAAAGCTTGCGGTAAAGTAATAACAAAAGTAGACATTTCCAATAACTCACAATACAAAGCTTTGTTTGATTCTACCAAGAGAAATAATCAAGGATGTGCTTAAAAGACCCACGTCAGGAATGCTGGACCTCTTTCTACACACCAATCTCCCTGTGGCCTCACCGTAATGGGTTAGCACAGAAAATATACAGTCCATGGCAGTAACAACACTTCGCTTCTCATCATCACTCGCCTCACACGACTCTTCTCTCTCCAATTCTGCATCCCACAAAGCTAAAAAATCAGTACAACCCAAACACTAGGACAATTACTGGGAGACCAAAAGGAACTATTACAATTCTGCATCAAATATCAAGTTTAAAATACATTTGAACTTTTTTATTTAGCATAACCTAACATGATAAAAAAGCACATGTATCTACGTTGTCCTAAAATTATTTTTAATTATTAGGGTTGGTGAAGCAATGTTTCAGTACGAAGCACTCACTTGACATGCATGAAAAAGTAAAGAAAAGGAAGGAAAAAAAACAAAACAAAGAAATAAACCTCTAACATCAGGTTCGAGCAATTGCTCCAATGAACAAATGCGATCATCTCCGCCAACGAATCCACGCACACTTCCTTCCGATAGCACCCGAACCCGAAATCCCTTACTCCGGACCCTCATTCCTTTTTCTGAAGCGGTACCTGTACAACAATAAAGTGCACGACAGCGCCACCGTCGCTACTGAAAATAGGGGAAACACAAAAAAGCATCCAAAACGGCATACCATCTCTGTGGTAGTTGAGCAAAATGACCTACGCGTTTCGCTCCTCTCTAACGATTTCATGAATTTTGATTACAAATTTTTGGGATGTTAATGGGCCCGAGAAGATGGCTGCGGGCCAGCCCAGGACTTCGCGGAGGGAGTAGCCCGTGAGCTTGAGGAAGCTTGGGTTGGCGAAGACGATGGGGTGTCCCGGGATGGAGGGGTCGGTGATGGTGAAGCTGTTGGAAGGAAGTGAACTCATGTTGCTGCTGTTGCTGCTTCTTGTTCTGCTTCCGGAGAATTATGGAGTCATGGAAACGACGACGTTTAATGCTGTGAGAAGAAGGAGGAGGAGGAGAATATCTGAAGGGTAGCCATTAACTGGTGTTTGAATTATTGAATGGAAAATGAAAGGGTGAGTGAGGTGCGGCACGATATGAGATTGAAAGCACTATAAAGCTAGGGTTAGTAATAAAGAAACAAATATAAAGGCGGTTTTTTAAGATACCCGTCCTTGTTTAACTCTTTTATAATTACAGAAATGCCATCGTGCCACATTCTAAGACGGTTCTTGATAACCGCCTTAGAATGTGCGTCGTAAAAATAAAAAATAATGATTTTAATTACAAAAATGCCATCGCGTCACATTCTAAGACGGTTTTTGTATAACCGCCTTAGAATGTGCGTCGTAAAAAACAAGTTTTTTAGTAGTGAATATTCTAGAAGAAAGTTTGTTACGATTATGTTAGGGAGAATAAAGTAGACATTATTTTGTAGGATAAGGATAGTTGTAAGAGCTCAGACTCATACATATACATACATACATACATATATATATATATATATATATATATATGATTGGTAACAAGAATTTAGTTGAGGTCAACTATACGGGAGGAGGAAGATTGGGACAAGCATTTACAACAATATTAGAGGAGCCGACTTGTATTAGATCTCATAGTGATAGCCAACCAGTTTTAATAAGTAATGTTGTTGTTCTAGTGTCTAGATCACCTAAGTTAAAAGTTCTTTGAGATTGTGGTGGTCAATTTGGATGGTGAAGAAGTGACAAAGTAAATATTGTTGCCACTTCTTCACTCCACAAGTGATAAGATGTAGTTCCCTCAAATAAGTATATGCATATGTCACTTGAGGACAAAATAACCTGCTAAAATAAGAAAGTGGGTGCCCTTTTTGCAATAGGACAATACCCATGGCAAACCCAGAGGCATCCATTTGGATGACAGTCAAACTTAAAATGGGAGCCTGAACTAAAGCACATTTCAGCACATCAAAGGAGTTATGGGCAGCGGGGGACCATTTGAACCCATCTTTAGTCAAAAGGGTTATTAAGGGTTGAGCTATGGCTGTATAGTTATGAATGAACTTATAGTAAAACCCAGATAAACCAAGGAAACCTCTCAAAGCCTTAGCAGAACTTGGGTGGGCCACTCCTTCGCTGCTGCTATCTTCCTAGGTTCAGGAGCCACCGTACCATGAGTCACGATATGACCCAAATAGGTAACCTACAACTAACCAAACACACATTTCTACAAATTAAAGAAGAACTAATGTTCAGCCAGTATAGTAAACACTTGAGCTAAATGGATAACATGCAACTTTGGGGAAGCGCTGAAAACCCAAATGTTGTCAAAGAGGACAATAACATGTTTACGGAGCAGCGGTCGGAAAATATAGTTCATGGTGGCCTGGAACATGGCAAGTACGTTACAAAGACCAAACGACATGACCTGGTACTCATTAGTGTGGAAAGTCATCTTATGCACATCCTAAGGTTAAAGGTGAATCTGGCGAAATCTGGAAGTAAGGTTGAGCTTGGAGAAGATTGAGATGACCCCAATTCATCAAGTAACTCATCCACCATTGGCAATGGAAATTTTTCCTTAATCGTTAATGCATTCAAAGCTCAGTAATCTACACAATTCTCCAAGAATCGTATTTCTTCTTAAGGAGGGGAACTGGAGAGGAAAAGAGGCTTGTGCTAGGTGGAATCCAACCTCTGGCAAGCAATTTGGCCACCTATGACTCAATTTCGAGCTTCTAGGCATGCGGGTAGCAGTAGAGACGCACATTCACATGTGAGGCATGAGATAGGAAGGGAATGGAATGATTAGAAAAACGTGAAAGTGGAAGCTATGTTGGGTCGTGAAACAAAGGAGCGAACTCTTGGAGAAGGTGTTGAAGCTCAAGGGAATTAACTAACAAGGAAGAAGAAAAGGTTGGCCTAGCTTCATAAGGCCCAAAAACTCTTAAGGAGAAGAACTGAGTTGATTGGTCACCCTGAACCAATGGCTCCATTTGCCTAAAACTCACAAGTAAGGGGTGTGATTAGTGTCACCTTTTAATTCAATGTAATTTTCCCCATGAAGGAATTTCATAGTGAGGTTTTGATAGTATATCAAAACTAGACCGAACTGTTTCAACCAATAGGCCCCCAAAACTACATCAAACCCATCACCATTGTATTAAAATTCTCTTGTATTATTGATTATAGTTCTTTTATGTCTTGCATGGTTTAACTCCTTGAAATTTTATTTATGTGCTTGTATCTCTTTAGTTATAATTGTGTTTATTTTATGCAAATTTCTTACGTTTATAATTATGATTATTGTTTGATTTGTTGTTATTTAATTAATTGTGTGCCATTTTATTGCTATATGGGTAAGATTAAAATAATTATTAGTTTTGGGACTAGGAAATAAAAATAAAAACAAAAGTGATGGGGTGCAAATAGCAGAAAAGGGAGGTTCTTGAAGTAAAGCTGACCAATTTCTATAGAAGGGTGCAGAAAGTATTTTAGGAGTTACAATTAGTAGCAGAATTGCTATCTTAGTTAATTAAAATATAAACAAAATTATTAAAATAAAAACAAAATACATTATAAATGAAGAGGTGAGGTAAAGAGAAGAATGGACGATCAAATTAAAGGCTTAGTAACCTTAGTCCTCACTTATGAGTTCCCATCCACCATTAGTCTTATTTATCACTAGGTCTCCTAACTTAGCCAATAAATACCATCTCTGATTCTTCACACTTGAATTATTCCTAGAGAGAAGTTAGAGATTAGAGATAAAGTTGAAGAGAAGGAGGATTTTGGATCTCTAAGTGGTGGTGGTGGGTGTGAGCTATAGGAGAAGGAGACTTTCAACTTCAACCAAGCTTAGGAGAAATAAGGAGTCAGATTGTATTTTTCAATGGTTTTTCTTTTCAGGAAATTGTTAGGATTTACTTTCATTTCCATGCTTTGATCTAGTTATTATATGTTGAAGTTCTTGTGTTGTGTGTCAAATATATATTATTCTAATTTATAATGAATCAAGAGTACAATATAAGGAAACATAATAATGAATAATAATCAATATAATCCCTAATTATCAACTGAGATATTTTCCTATTTATTATGATAAAATCATATCTTTAACATTCCCCCTCAAGATGGAGTATATGTGTGATATGAACCAAGCTTGTTCCAAATGTAGTCATGCTGGTAAAAACTAAAGGTGATTCAAGTTTTGTGGTTGCACTGGATAAACATGGCTTGACAACAACCAACGAAGGCCTGCAATGACGATGGAGGCCAATGTGACGCTTGTTAGAGATGCGTCACACGTCATGTGCATGAACTTTACACACCAAGGCCTTGCGGGGAGGGGGGCTTGTGAGTGATGGTGTTTTGAGTTGGTTGTGCACATGGACAACACGAAAATCTTCGACAATGGGCAATAATATGGAAGGCAAGCATCAACAGAAAGGATTCTGAAGTCTGCCAAACAGGGGCCGAGTAGCCGCACGATACTGTTTAATGTGAAGAGAGGATGCATGAAAAAGTAAAACAAAGGAAAAACTAATAAAGTGCGAAAAATAAGACTCGACAAACAAAACATTCCCAGTTATTACTTAGTGATTTCCTTAGAAATATGATTATGAAGGTTTATTATTTTATGTGAAAAGTTTTTATTTTATGTGACAAGTTATTATTATATAAACTATTTTATAATATATGAAAAAGTATTATTTTATGTAATACACTATTTTTTATGCATACTCTTTCATAAGTTATGACTCTCAATCATATAGCTTACATAATTAACTTATGATATTTTTTTATGTGAAAAGGTGTTATGTGATTCTCAATTATTATTATTATATAAATTGTCTCATTTAAATAACTATTTAGAAAAGAAGTTGCATGATTTGATGTTGTCAAATTTTGAAAAATAAATTATTATATATGTTCAATATTCATAAAGAAGGCTAATATTTCATGTGAATTATATTTAAGAATAATTTTTATAAGTATATATAGTATTTTTTATCAAGAAGCAATAACCTTGTTATAACTATTATTTTATGCAGCTTAAAATTGTAACAGTTTTACTAAGATTGTTGCTATATAATTTGGTAATGTGCCAGATCTATATAAAAATAGAAGTCTTTTTTACTATATTTTGAAGTGTGTGATGAGTATATGTATAAATATATTCATTATGAGAATGTGATGCCTTGAAATGATTGATGGTGTACCAAGTTTATGGTTATGAGCATCATGATGCGAATACTAGCATTGACGACGAATACGTATGTCCGCCTCTATCAACTCTTATATCTATGAGTGAGCCACGACCAACATCCTATTAAGTTTGATGATGAGAAAGAAGGGTAGGCTAGTGTCAAAGGGTACTGCTCTGATGGAGTTTGGGTGTTTTATAATGTCATGATAGTTGTTTTCTAGCGACTACCGATGGAATTTTTTTTACCATTTTTGTTCCCTATGTGTTATGGTTCTAAACCTGTAACTGATTTACAAAACCAAACAGAACAACACAACAGCAAGTATATAAAAGCTAATAACATAAAAGAAATTGAATCAAACAAAGATAAGGGATAGAAGATGAACAAAGGACCTACATCCACGGGAAGGAAGCAAAATCGTGTTGGATCGAGTGGCCTCAGAATAATTAAGAAGGGGGGGGTTGAATTAATTATTCCTAAACCTTTACTAATTAAAAAATTACTCTTCTAAGGCTTTTACTTATGTTATTAAGAGAATAAGGAGTAGAAGAGAAACTTAACCAAAAGTAAAAACAGAAATTAAAATGCACAACGGAAAGTAAAAGAGTAGGGAAGAAGGAGACAAACACACAAGAGTTTTTATACTGGTTCAGCAACAACCCATGCCTACATCCAGTCCCCAAGCGATCTGCGGTCCTTGAGATTTCTTTCAACCTTGTAAAAATCCTTTTACAAGCAAAGATCCACAAGGGATATACCCTCCCTTGTTCTCTTTGAACCTAGTGGATGTACCCTCCACTAGAACTGATCCACAAGAGATGTACCCTCTCTTGTTCTCAGTCAAACCCAAGTAGAAGTACCCTCTAATGTGTTAAGACAAAGATCTCAGGCGGTTAAACCTTTGATACTTTGTGAATGGGGGTACAAAAGAATTCTCAGGCAGTTAGTCCTTTGAAAACTTTTGTATAAGGGAAAGGGAAGAATCAAAAGAATTCTCAGATTGTGTCATTTTGAATTCTTTGACAAGGGAGAAGGGAGACATAAAAGAATTCAGGCGGTTAGTCCTTTGTTCTTTTGGAAAAGGGAGAAGAGAGACACAAAAAGAATCCAGGTGGTTAGTCCTTGGCGAATTCTTTTTGGCAAAGGGAGAAGGGAATGAAAAAGATGAATAGCACAAGTTTTTGAACAAGGAACTTTTCTTGGAAGAAAAAGTTTTGAACAAAAACTTTTAGAAAGATGAAGAGAAGATGAAACAGAAAAATTGTTGAAAAAGATGAAAGAAAATATTGAAAGATGATTGAAAGAGATGATTGAGATCATTAATTAATGTTGCATGCCAATGTCACATATTTATAGTTTCTTAATGACTCAAGTCAAAACTTGTAACTCTTGGCAATTCCTTTAAAACTAATCACTTAAAAAGATATGACTTTTGAAAGAATCTTCAGAAACAAGTCACTTGAAGAAATGTGACTTTTGGAAATGAATTTTTCGAAAACAGTCACTGATAATCGATTACCATAAAGGTGTAATCGATTACACATCAATAGATGTGACTCTTCATTTTGAATTTTGAAAATCTTAACGTTTTAAAACCACTGGTAATCGATTACTATAATTTGGTAATCGATTACCAGAGAGTAAAACTCTTTGGTAATGATTTTGTGAAAACTTCTTGCGCTACTCAATGTTTTGAAAAACTTTTTAATACTTATCTTGATTGAGTCTTCTCTTGATTCTTGAATCTTGAGTCTTGAATCTTGATCTTGATTCTTGATTCTTGATTCTTGATTCTTGAAACTTGATTCTTGAATCTTGAATCTTGAAACTTGAAACTTGATTCTTGAATCTTTGCTTGAAAACTTTGCTTAACTCTTGATTCTTTGGCATCATCAAAATAACCTTGGAAGGCATTGCTTCCACAAATAGATCTACTATGGTACAAGAGTTACAAAGATCTTTGAGTACAAATAGAATTTTGCTTGGTCCTTTCGCTATTGAGATAACAACATCAAGGATCCCGAGTTTCACTCTATCTCTCTCATACACCCCAATCTTCCTCTTATTGTGATTAAATGAATGGAACCTCATTGTTGCATCTTACCCATAAGGAAATAATTCTATGTTTATATAGCATTCAAGAAAACAAACTATCAAAGAGAAACTACTAAACTAGAAAAACTGAAAAAGAAAAAAAAAAGATAGTTGTTGGCCACCAACTAACTTATCAGAAAATTGTTTCTAACTAACTTGCCAACTTGCAAACTAATATTAGAGACATATCTTCACAAATCTCCACCTTGTCTCTAGATCACAGTTTGCTTCTTCCCACAAAACTTCTACTCTTCACAGAATCCAATCAAGTCCAA
This sequence comes from Glycine max, assembly GCF_000004515.6. Taxonomy (NCBI): domain Eukaryota; kingdom Viridiplantae; phylum Streptophyta; class Magnoliopsida; order Fabales; family Fabaceae; genus Glycine; species Glycine max. The sequence goes on from NC_038241.2 coordinate 27,210,716, forward strand.
GTAATGCTTGAACTTTGATTGTGGTATAGACTTGGTAAGAGCATTAGCAGGATTTCTTCAGTTAGAATTTTCTCAACCAAAATCTCCTTGGTTTCAATAACATCTCGAATGAAGTGTAGTCGACATCAATGTGCTTGGATTTTTCATGGTAAACTTGATGTTTTGAAAGCTCAATTTCACTTTGACTATCACAGAAAACAATAACATTGTCTTGAGTTATCCTAACTTCACCTACCAACCCTTTGATCCACCTAGCTTCCTTGATAGCTTCTATAAGAGAAATGAACTCAACCTTAGTTGTAGATAATGCCACAATTGATTGAAGGATAGACCTCTAGCTAACAGCAGTACCAAAAAAGGTGAAGACATATATAGATAAAGATTTCCTGGTATCAATGTTTCCAATGACATCAGAGTCTATGTAACCTTTGATAGGTTCTTCACTTTCCATCTTCCTTTAGAAATTTAAACTAGAAGATAATGAACCATTTAGATATCTGAAAACCCATTTCAAAGCTCCTCAGTGTGTTGGTCCTGGATCTGTCATGAACCTGCTAACCATGTTGACGACATAAGCTAAATTTGGATTGTTGCAAACCATGCTGCACATAATGCTTCCCACTTCGTTAGAGTAAGGAATTAATGCAATCCTTTCCCTTTCTTCATCTGAGTTGGGTGCATCCTTGGTTGACAGCTTGTCATGTTGTCCCAAAGGAGTTGAGATAGGTTTGGACTCATGCATTCTGAACTTTTCAACGAATTTCTTCATATAGCCTTGCTGAGACAGAAAAAGTTTGCCTTTTGATACATTCCTACTATCCTCTTAGCCTTCCTAAGTTCCTTCATTTCAAATTCAGAGCTCAACATGGCCTGAGTCTGTCAATTTGATCTATACTAGAACTTGCCAATAAGATATCATTAACATACAACAACAAATACAAAACATCTCTTCATATCTTTTCAGAATGTACACACAATTATCGTAGTTGGATCTATGAAAATTCATCCTCATCATGAAGTCATCAAACCTCTTATACAATTGCCTAGAAGTTTGCTTTAAGCAATATAGAGATTTTTTTCAACAAACAAACCTTCCCATTCTCTTTAGCAAAGTCTTTAGGTTGTTGCATGTAGGCAGCTTCTTCAAGGTCTCCATGGAGGAAAGCAGTTTTGACATCTAACTGCTCCAATTCAAGGTCAAACTGAGTCACTATGGCCAACATTATTCTAATGGAACAATACTTCACAACAGGTGAGAAAATTTCTTTGAAATCAACCCCTTCAACTTGAGAGAAACCTCTTGTAACAAGTCTTGTTTTGTATCTAGCCTTTTCACCACCTTGAACACCTTATTTCCTTTGGAATATCCCTTTGCACCCTAACATTCTCTAATTTCTTGGTAGATAAACTAGAATCTAGGTTTTGTTCTTCTCAAGAGAAATAATTTGTTCTTCCATGGCTGAGATCCATTCTTCACTTTCCTTGTTGTTCAAGGCTTCTTTGAAGTTTCTAGGTTCAGTAGCTTGAATCTCTTCAGCAATTGTCAAAGCAAGGTAGATTAGATTAGCTTGTTCATATCTCCTAGGAGGCACAATGTTTCTTCTAACTTTGTCTTTAGCCAAGTTGTAATCATTAACTACAGTTTAAAGTTGTTGATCATTATTTGTTTCCTCGACTTGACCACTTTGAGTTGGTAGCTCCACCTCAACTTCATTAATGTCTAAGTTGTTGCCTTAATTGCTAGCGTGCTTCATAGCTATTCTGGTTTCAACAAAGATTACATCTCTGTAGAGGATACACTTTGGTTCACCCGGTTCCATCCTCCAAAGCTTGTACCCCTTGATTCCAAGTGGATATCCTATAAAGGCATATTTGATAGCTCTAGCCCCAAGCTTGTCTTGCTTGATATGTGCAAAAGCAAAAGCCCCAAACACTCTCAAATTTGAGTAATTTGCTGGTTTTCCACTCCAAAGTTCTATAGGGGTTTGAAGACCTAATGCAAAAGAAGGACATCTATTGATTAGGTAGGCAATATTTGTAACGGCTTCTCCCCAAAAGGTTTTTGGTAAACCCACACTCAATAACATGCATCTGACCATTTCTAGGATGGTTTCTTCATCCTTTCTACCAAGTCATTATGTTTTTTTTTGGGAGGGGGGTGGTTAGCCACTGTTTTATGCCTTTGGATTCTTAATTTATTGCAAAACTCATTGAATTGCTCTGAAACAAACTCCAGGTCATTGTTTGTTCTTAAACATTTAACCTTGGTTTCCATTTGAGTTTGTATTTGAGTATACCATCCCTTAAATTTTCCAAAAAGTGTCACTTTTATTTTTAAGAACAAAGATCCAAACTCTTCTGAAATAATCATCAATGGTAGAAAGAAAATAAGAGCAACCACCACGAGTCATGGTCCTTGCAGGACCCCAAAGATTAAAATGAACATATTCAAAAGGTCTACGTGTACCATGCAAGCATATTCCAAAACTAGCCCTTTTAGCTTTTCCTAAAATGCAATAATCACATAAATGCAGTTTTTCTATTTTATCACTATTTAGAAGATTTCGTTTTGCTAGTTCAAGTTATCCTTTTTCATTCACATGTCCTAAACTTATATGCCATAAACTGGTTTTATCATGTTGGTTTTGACTAGCAACATCAATTTGTGCTATAACAATAGAATCATCTAGGATATACAAACCATTCATTTTAATTCCCTTAGCAATTATCATAGAGTTTTTAAAGATTTTCATCATGCCATGTTCAATTTGTGTAGTGTATCTTAAAGCATCAAACATATTGATAGAAATCAAGTTTCTTTTAAGTTCAGGCACATACCTTACAGGTGTTTCTTGACCATTGAACATTTTTAGTAAAATTGAATCCATATCTTGGACTTTACATGGTTTGTTGTTTCCTAGCATCACTACTCCACCTTCATTCAAAATCATGGATTCAGAGTAGTCACACCTTGGACACAAATGGAAGGTACAACTAGAATCCATAACCCAATCCTTCTCAATCTTAGAATTTGAGACAACCAGAACATTAACAGTTTCATAACCTGCTTGAGCAATGTCTACATCTCTTGGTTCTTGAGATTTCTTTGAATCTTTGCCTCTTCTTTCAGGGCAATCCTTCTTGTGAGAGTGAAAACATTTGAACTTGCTTTGGGATTGACTTATGGATTTTGATCTGTGCTTGTTTGACTTTGAGCTCCTTTTCTCTAATCTACCCCTTATCACATTCAATCCTTCTGCATTGTTGTCTGTCTTAGATTCTTGTTTCCTTTACATTTCCTTGGTTTGAATTGATGATTGCACTTCTTCAAGGGTAATGGTTTGATCCCTTCCAAACAATATAGCATCCTTAAAATGCTCATAGCTACTTGGAAGTCCATGGAGCAACATTAGAGCTTTGTCTTCATCCTCCATCTTTACATCAAGATTCTCAATATCATCGAGAATCTTGTTAATGTCATCAATTTGATCTGACAACATTCTTTCCTCTGTCATCTTGAAAAAATAGAGTTGTTGTTTCAAGAAAAGTCGATTTGCCACTAACTTTGTCGTGTAGAGTGATTCCAGCTTCAACCATATTGTTGTAGCTATTGGTTCCCTTGCTACTTCCCTCAAAGCTTTGTCTCCAAGACACAAGATTATTGTGCTCTTTGCCTTTTCAATTAAATCTTTCTTTTCTTTATCTGACATTGTTGCAAGGAGAGAAGACTCACCTTTCAAACCATCGTCCAATCCTTGGTGTACCAAGATTGCTTGCATCTTGATTCTCCACAAGCCAAAATCATTGGACCTAGAGAACTTTTCAATATCGAACTTGGTTGAACCCGTGGTTGATCTTCTTTTTTTTTTGTTTCCCACAGATGACGCCATTATGGTTCTAAACCTGCAACTATTTACAAAACCAGCAAAAAGAACAACACAACAACAAGTATACAAAAGCTAATAACAGAAAAGAAATTGAATCAAACAAAGATAAGGGATAGAAGATGAACACAAAAACAATTATGTGGTTCAATCACAAAGAACCTACGTCCACGAGAAGGATGTGAATGATCTACAATGGTGCAAGAGTTACAAAGATCTCTGTGTACAAATAGAATCTTGCTTGGTCCTTTCACTATTGAGATAACAACATCAAGGATCCCAAGTTTTACTCTATCTCTCTCATACACCCGACCCGATCTTCCTCTCATTGTGATTACATGAATGGGATGGGACCTGCATCTTACCCATAAGGAAATACTCATATGTTTATATAGCACTCAAGAAAACAAACTATCAAAGAGAAGCTATCAAAACACAAAAATCGAAAAAAAAAATTAGTTGTTGGCCACCAACTAACTAACTTATGAGAAAACTGTTTCTAATTAACTTGACATCTTGCAAACTGATATTAGAGACACATCTTCACACTATGTTTGTTCTCTTTTAATAATTTTAGTTCTTGAGTCACTTAACATCGATTTTATGATGTAATAGTCACATTCGCAATCCAGTGGCTTGTTACATTATCAAAGAGTTTGACAAAACAATCACATATAATTTATTTTTGGTAAACTATATTTTAAATCTCTCATTAACTAAACTAGTTTAATGTCATCAACAAATATGAGTAGATGGACCAAAAATATAGTTTATCAAACAAAATCTTACATGACTATCACCACTTTTTGATTACATGACAAGTTTTTTTTTTTAAGGCAAAAGGGGGCAATTGTAGAAACTAACAGGTTGTTGTCATCCCAACTATGCTGGCACCATAACAACCATCAACAAAAACCTGCACGACCCGAATTCATTAACCAGAGGAAAAAAAAGAGCCATAGAAACAAGGGCGAGGGTGGGACATAGAATCTAAACCCCTATAGGAGAAGAGAAGGACTATCTAAACTTGTCGTAAGGTAGAGCTTGTCTATCCTATGCAAAAGATTTGTGATAAAAGATGGAATAAAATTCCACCAACAAAAAGTGTGTTAAGGTTGTTCTTTGAGAGATTAACCTATTTGCAAGTGTTAACCTCATGATAGATAATGTGATAAGTCATTAAAATGTCAATATAATTGTTATGCAGTAAAAACAAAAAACATTATAAGATTACAAAGATTAACACGGTTAACAAGAGGAAAGTATAAGAAATAAAAACAGTAATTTTTTTAGTAACTAAAAAGTTAAATTTGCACAAAATTTAGGAAAAAAATATAATTAACCCAAATAAATAAAATACTTATACTGTTATCGCTGCTCAATAGAACGGTGAAGAGGAGGGCACCGTTAACAATTGAACATTACAATGTCACCAAGTTGCATTCTGCACTTATAAAAGTATCAATTTTTTTGTAGTTTTCACAAGATATTTTGAATTTAAAAGGTGGAGGGATCTTTAGGGTGTGTAATACACGTGCGGCTGGTTTATGATAATTTCATATGGAAGTTTGATTAATTAATCATTGAATAATAAACAATTTTTTGTTTTTAAATATGGCAACCGAAGTTGGTTTCCTGATTCCTTTCTTGCCAGCTAGAACGCCAGGTAGCTAACAAGAAAAGGATAAACAATTGTGGTGCAAAGAATCAAAAAGGAAATATTCTGTTATTGAAATAAATTTTAATCTATCACTCAAATATATTTTAATGTAGCGTGTTATAATTAGTAAGCTTGTCAGTTTTTTTTATCATATATTAAGTTCTTTGTTGTATTTTTCAAATCACATAGTATATATTTTTGTAGTTGTTAGTTTCTGCAAGTTTCTATTGATTTTCTATTGGTTAAGATTCCCTTAAAACTATTATTTTATCTCTATAATTTAATGGGTAATTTTATACTTTATAAATATTTATAAAATGAAAAAAATACAAATATTAATAAATAATTAAAGATATTTTTTTAATTTATGAATTTTTTGTTTATTGTAGTTTAAAACATGATTAAAAAATTCATACGAATATTATTAATTATTGTATAAAACAAATCTACGTTTTAGCATGGAGAGATGAGAGGTGTGGAAGAAAAAGAAAATAATTTTGCTCTGTGATTGTGAGTAAAAATCACACTCAACGAAGAGAATCAAGAATATAAATATTGAATCAATTGAGAGAGTGAGAAAAATAACAAACTTATTCTTCAAATTGTGTATTTTAATTTACTTAAAGAAAGAGAAAGTGCTCACAAATTAACAAATAGTTTATGGTTATTTATAAAAATATTATTGACATATATTTAAAATATTATATTAGTGTACATAAAATTCACTTGATAAAAAATAATGACACTAAAGAAATATATCATATATTAATAAAAGTACTAATCATTGTAATAGTTTATGATGATATACAATATTTTAAAAATCAAAATCTTAGTATAATTGAGTTTAATGTTTATGTAGCTTTGCTGCAAAAAAAATTATATAAACCTATAAAAATTTATATCATGACTTTTAAAATATTTATTGTAAATGCTAAAAAATTACCATACATAATAATACGCTATGAATTAAAAAAAGATATAAAAAAAGTTTAGGTGACGTTTGGTTTGAGTGTTTATTTTTTTTTTATTTTTCATTTTTTGAAAATAATTTTTATTTTCACATTTTTAAGATTTAAAAAATAAGTTTTAAGAACAAAGTACTCTAAAGTGACACCGTATTTTCACTTCTTTTAAAAAAGGCTGAAAATGTTGATGGGTTGTTTTTTCAGTTTTGAGCCTATTTTTTAAAATATTTTTAGAGAAAATATTTTCTAAATTTAAACAAACTTATTTTTCCTCTTATTTTCTATTTTCTTTGAAAATAAAAATAAAAAATACTCAAATTAAGTGCCATCTTATATTATTAGTGAATATAATTTGGTGAATATATTTTTATATTGTCAACCAATGAAAAAAATTACCGTTAGCATAATTTTTAAGAGATTTTTTTGTAAAGGATAAAACTCTTACCTTATATGCATCACAGTATAAAACTAACTCATAATTTATTCTCTCTTATTATATTTATATTTATGGTTTCTTTTCTATCTTTTTCTTATACTCCATTATACTCTCAATGAGTGTACAATAATATTTTTATATTAAAATATGACCTTGATGTTTTGGTATAGGATCTCCCGTATTTTAGGTAACATGATAACATCAACCAGCATATTTGTCAGCTAAGAAATGTCAACTAGCTTGGAAAGGATTATATATTTTCCTTTTCGAGGTTTCCATTTGGTTCTTACGAGCTACATCAAGAAAGCCAACTTCTGTCTCCTAAAAAAACAAAACAGCTTCTGAAATGCCTAGATATACGCGCTGTTTAATCTACAAAGATGATGTTTTTTTCCTCTTAAAGGCGAAATTGTCGTTCCATAAGAGATTTTGTGAAGAAGTAATTTAGAAATCAAAATATATTTTATTGAAATTTTTTATAATATACTTTTATCATGATTTTTAATAAATTTTAATGTATTTTTATAAAAATATTTTATTTATTAATTTTTCAGTTGATGTCTTAAGACCCTGAAAAACTCCTTTCAATTATTTTTTGAGTTTATGGTACAATCTAAGGTGTACCACCATCATAGGCATTATGGTGTGGGGATTATGATGAGGAAGACGGTATATGGTGTGGAAGATGATCCACAGTGATGAAAGAGTGAGATTAATCTATGTACTAGAAGCTGTACAAAAAAAAAAAAAAATCTATGTACTAGAAATTGTGTTGCACCATATAACCACATGAAGGAGTGACTCATTGCAGTTTGCGTCTATTTTATTGTATCTTTCCATCAAATTCTTCTAATAATTCTTATTGTTTGATTAAAAAAAAAAAGATGAAAATAAATCTATTTAACATCTTTTTTTTAGAGGAATCTATTTAACATCCCATGGTGCTCGACTGCACGAACATTATTATTAATAAATTGACGCCCACTACTAATAAATTGCATCACCTACCACAATTCAATGGCATACAACCAACTAACATCAATCAATACACAAGATCGATGAAACCACGAGCCCCCATCCCCATTTCTTTTGGTCTTTTCGAAATGGACACACTCCAATTTTATTTTTTTTCTCAAACCCCAATATTGGACTCCCCACACCACACCATCAATCATAGATGACTCTATTTGTTTAAACTTCGAAGAAAATAATGAAATTCGTAAACATTTTCAAGAATTAAAATTAATTCATTCATAAGTTAAATTTGTAAGAACTTTTTCAATGTCTAGTTGCAATGTCGAGGCGAATGTGTTTAAGCAACATGGGAACAACGATATCGGGCGAACTCAATTGCGGCAAATGACCCTCCGTGGACATGACCTCAACGATGGAGTCGCCACCAATGTGTTGGTGGAGGTACTCTGCAACCACAACAGGAACCGCTAAGTCCTTCATGCTTTGGATGATGTGGCATGGGACACTGACGAGGTTCAGGATTTGCCTTATGTCGCTTTGGAAAATGGTCTGCAACACGCTTAGCGCAATGTCAGGTCTCATGTTGAACAATGTTCGGCTGAATTCCTGCACTGCCACCGACTCCATGTCTCCGCCAACAGCCATTGGAGCGAACCCTGAGCACCATGCTTTGTAATTCGCCGCCATAGCGTTGAATAGTTGGTCTAGATCTTCTTGCTCAAACCCTCCAAAGTATTCCATGTCGTTCAGATACCTACCTTGTACAAAACACCAGGTTCCATCCAGATTATTTAACATTATTATTTGTAATAATAATAACTTTTTTTGTTGATTTAGTAGGAACTGAACTTAGATATCAAAAGTTTACCATATCTTACGTGTATTATTCACCTAATTGAGCTAACTAAACTCCCTTAGTGTAATAATAACAAGAACTATTACAATAATATTGAGTTAAAATATAATGAATGTAACTCAATTGACAATAAGGTGAAATTGTGGTGAAAAGTCATGTTTGATTAATATATCCTTCTAAAGAAATAAAGAATTCTATGCGCAATTAAGATACCTCGATGTAGAGTCAAAAACTTTAATTAAGATGTTTGTATAAACAGAGTCTTGAAATAAAATTTACTAGGTAGTTATTACTATTACACAATCATTAAGCTGCAACTTTAAATCATTAGGTATTGATCATTACCTGGGGGAAGCTGAGATCATGATGATTTTGGCGAACAGTTCAGGCCGAGAAATGGAAGCAATGGTACCAATCATAGCGGACACTGAATGACCAACAAAGATACATGAATCCACTCGAAGCTCTTCTAAGATAGCAAGCAAGTCATGGGCATAGCCCTCCAAGGTTGAGTATCGCTCAAAATCGAAGTAATCGGGGTTGGTGGTGCCGGCTCCCATGTTGTCGTAGAGTACGACACGAAACTCGTCGAGGAGATAAGGTACGAGGTGTTTCCACACGGATTGATCCGTGCCAAACCCGTGAGCCAGAACTATATGCCGCGTGCCAGATCCCAAAACCTTCACGTTGTGAGCTTCTTCCACTATCCCCATTCTTTTTTGTTGCTGCTTAACTTAACTTTCTTCCTTTAATTTTGTGTTTTGTGGTGTTTCTCTCTCTCACTCTCTCTTTCTCTCTCTGCCTCGCTCAATGAGACTGACGCGTAGTTTCCCAAGTTTCAGACCTGGTCATCGTATTTGTACTTAAGAAGGCTAGTGATGGCAATGGAGAAAATGACCAAACCAATAAATGATACCCTCACGTCATTATTTCTTTGCATCATCTTTTAAAAAATGAATAAAAGAACCTCTTGAAACGTATTTCTTATTCTATTATTTAAAAATATGAAAAATGTGTGATTAAAATATTCTATAGCATATATCTGTGAAAAGTAGTTAAAAGTAATCCAAATTAAAAATAAAACTGTTGTGGTGTTGTATCTATAATTATAGGTTTTTTTTTTATAAAACAAATTAAAAATATTCCAAATTTAAAACAAAGGCATGCTCTTTCTATCAACAAAATTATATATAAAATCAATTAAAAATAAAATTAAATCCTAAAATGAAAAAATATTGAATATATTTTAATTATTTCTATTAGTAACTATTGTGATAAAAAAAATTTATAAAATGAATTATAAAAGCAAAACTAAATCTTAATATAATATAATACACTATTTTAGAGAAGAAGACTAGCTACAAACACCAACTAATAAAAGAAAAACAGATTGCTTAACTTGTTATGCCTTTTCTAATGTCTTTGAAGTTATGAAAAGAAAACAATTTTCACCACTTAAAACTTACTTCCTTTGCCCTAAAATAATTAGTGTTTAAAAATTTTATCTCAAAATAAAAGTTATGCTAACTTGTTAATGTAATATTAATTGATTTTTTCACTAGCATTCCTGATAACTATCACTTTATCTTTTCAATGTAATATCAATACTAAGGTTAATTTGTAAAAATACAATTCTCTTTCATCTATTTATTAGTTTTTCTTGGACTATGTTAGGCTCACAGAAACAAATCCTTAGAATTTTAAGACTAAGAAGACCTCCACAGAACAAGGTGAGGAAAGGATAATGATTTTCTTTATTGCCTCTCTTGATTCATACCAAAGCTATATATATATATATATGTGCATAATGCTAAATGACAAAATAACATAATGCAATAACAGAATATCAGGCAAGCATATTCCCTAATTTGTGCCAACCAATCATGTAAGGACAACACTGCAATTCTTCTAATAGAATTTGTTATAACTTCTTGAGACGAAATCCTCTAAGTGCTCGAGTGGGGTAATCTTCCTTTTGGGCCTTTCTATTAGACTAAATTTTCTATTTCCCCCCTCAATCCTTGTAAATTTTTGCTTAAGAATTTTGTTACATTTTATTATTTGTTGTCCGTAAATATTGAGCTGGACCAATTTTGGAATGCTATAGAAGTTTTCTGCGTAGTTTTCACGTCTTTTTTAAGAAGGAAAGCTACATTTCTGTTGGTTGTCAGGGTAGAGGGAATTTCGGTTGTGTAGCTTTAATATCCATATAAGGGAAAAGTGGAAATAGATAATCATTAATGAAAAATTGACAGAAACTTTTTAAGTTCATAAATTGCTATTATGCCACTACACAAAAAAGAAGAAAAATTGTTACTAGATTGTCTTGTATAACAATAACAAGTGAATCTCTATAAATTAACTATTGTTTTGATTAAAGATAAGACATTATCTGAATTGGGGTGAGAAAGCACTGCTAAGAAAATAAATGCAAATGAGGGCAGAAGGGGATGGTAAGAGAAGTTGTTTAGAAGGTAAAAGGCAAAAACGGTTGAAACTTATAAACATGAAGAACATGACATACCATTCTTCGTCATATACACTTTCCTTGAATTTGAGGTAATCTGTAGAGGATATAGGTTCAACTGAAAGATCCTCTGAGCTCACGGTTACAAATTCCCAAACTCCAGGATTTGGCCTTACTGCAAAGGCAACATAAGGCGGATCAACAACAGCTTCTTGAAAGTATCAACTGTCCAACATTAAAATCCAGAGGCTAATAATAATGTCACATAATAGCATTCACAGGGTGAATTAAAAAAAGCAAAGTAAAAACCTGTGTACAACTCAATAAGAAGCCAAGGTTCCCCTCCAACAATTGATTCCTCTCAATGTTGTCATCTATGACATGCTCCATTTCTTCCATCAAGTTATGAAGTTTTATGGTCCTTCTCCCCTTCTCAATGTACTTCGCAAAGCACCTCTTCACATGGTACCTACTTCGTCTCATTGCATCATCAGGCATGCCATTGGTTACGAATTCTTTGCCTCTCAAGAGCGGTGCAGAATATCATGCTACTTAGAATCCTGAATTTGATTTCAATCTAATTAAATGCTTGGTAGAATCAGGATAGCTAAGCAGAAACAAACAAAAAAGTAGAAATCTTACTGGTATGAGCAGTGAATTTGTGCACAAAATCACCATCCTCATCCTCTTCTGAAATGGTTTAAAATATATGAATTAACACACTTAAAAACAATACATCTCAATTCTAACATCAATGAAAGTATAATACAGAAAATAACAGTTGAGATTTTTCAAACCTTCCTACAATGTTGATAAAAAAAATAATGTTTACCCAGCAAAAGGATGGAACCAAATTAGTTCAATTCATAGAGGACATACCTCTCCTGGGTCAGAGGACATATCTACTAAGCCATCCCATATTTCAGTTCTCATTCCTCTTCAGGCTAGGCAACTCTATTCATTTTGGCTAAAAGCACCAAATGGGAAACAAATTTCCATAATTGATAAATAGAAATTAAAATAATTAGGAATTTTTCTTTGCTATGTTACAACGGAAATTCATTTATGTCTCGGAATCCATGATTGTCAAATAAGCTCAATACACATAACTCAAAATTTGTGTGTGCAATAGCATTTATATTATGAAACTTAGTATTGAAGAATCATAGAGTCAAAGAAAGAGAGTAGAAATCATATTTGCAGTTAATTAAAACCACCCTTCCGTTTATATTTGCAGAGAGTAGAATCTTTTTGTGCGTTTATATTTATCTTTGATTATCAGGATATAAAAATAATTACTATGGCTGAGCCCGAAGGACTAGACAAGTGTAGGGTCTATGCTTTCATGGTGAAGTCATAGGGATAAAAGCTGTACATTTCTAGGCTAATATTTTTTTTTATAATTTTGTATAAGTACCCAATGTATGCAAATAAGTTTTTCCAGCTTGTTCTCTGCAATAATGAACATTAGATATGAAACACAATGCAAACCTTAAATGACAGACTAAACACCTTTGGACTATTAAATCCCAACTGGACCCTTAAATTAATGATCAACAACCAAATATAACTAAGCAAAGTGAGCATCCATCTATATATGAGTCTGATCCCACTTCCTGTGCCAGACAAGTCAAGGATTAACAATTATTTACCGTCCAGGCATTTCTTGGTAGAACCCAAATTGAAAGCAAAGTCAGGTACACTACTAATCCAAATCGCATAATTATGTGTGACCTTGCCGGTAGAACACAACCAGAGCTAAAAGCCATACCGGTAAAATCAGACTGATTGATCACAAAAAATCACTTGCTTAAAACAGGAAGCCGAAACAAATAATTCAAATATTCTAGCTACAAATGAATCTACTAACAACTGCTGAAATACAAATCATGATTTATATTTGACAAGAACTCTGATATTGACAATAACTGTTGGAACTGTTGTTCCATTAATTGAGCCTTTGCTGGATCATTTTCAGGCCTCTCCAAGATTTTGATAGCAACATCTTCACCATTGTAAGTACCTCGGTAAAGTTTCCCAAAAGCTCCTTGAGCAAAAGGCTCACCCATATTCAGTTTCCTCAAATCAATTGTCCAGTCATAAAAAAAATTTAGCATTTCAACATAATAAAAATTTCAATTACAGCAACAAAAGTAACATTCATGGTATGCATTTGTCTCATTACCAATTGTTGAAACCAGTGCAAAATAAAAAACATTAAAGATACTCCAATTACAATCCGGATTTATGACAAAAGAAAAACATGAAAAAGCTGGTCTAGTTAACGTCAGCAAATAAAAAACACCTCCGATATCCAACACCGTTAGTTCTTTCAAAACTTAGAATCAAATGCATATGAAACAAGCTGTTGAAAAAAAGAAAAAAAACAATTAAACACGCATAAAACGCTCTATATAAACAAATTCCAACAGTGAACCCTCAAAGACCAGATTCACGAGCAATCCCTTGTGCAAATCAACGCATACCAAGACTTCTCTGATACACAACCACTTTCCAAGAGAACAATTAAAAAATTAGCAACAATTAAACAAAAATCATCGATTAGAAGCCACAAACTCTACTAGCTATACATGCCTCGCACATCAAACACAAAAGCAAGCAAAATTGAAAGAGAATTCGTCAAAACAACACACAGTGAGACCGAAACAACGACAAGGCACAAACGAACGCTAGAATTGGAAGAAAAATATAACAAAAGCTATAAATAGAAACTTCGAAACCTCTAAAACCAGCTTCGCAATCAAATCTCAAGTGAATATTCATGAACTCATCACTGATCTTACGAAAAAAGAGCAAAAATAGTGAAAACTTGAACAAACCCTAAAATCTGAAAAAGTCGTGAAACTAAAAAGGTTAAGAAGAAGCAGATATGCATACCTTAACATAGAGGGCTCTAGTTAACAAAGCAAGTTGTGATAAGAGAGTGGTCGAAAGGAAGGTGAAGAGATCGAAGAAAGAAAAACCAAAGGGAAATGGACAAGATTGAGCTCTTCCCATACCAAGGAAGCCAGAGACCAGAGAAGAAGCGCAAAAGAAAATGAAACAGATGACTTTCTTTATGGCTCAAGAAGCGCGGGTTAATGTCGGGGCTCACCTTCTCCAACGAACTCATCTCGCAAGATGAGGGGCTTCATTGCGACTTGACGTGTCTCTTGTACTCGCTTCTCACACTCAGGAAGAAGCTTAGTGTGTGCGAGGTCGATGGACGATGGGTTAGAGAACGACGTTGTTAGGTTTCTTTGCACTTTTGAACACCATAGCCCTAGTCTTTATGAAAGAGTCCAATGAGATAACGACGATGTTTTAATAAAACCCGTCGTAAACCAATACACATTCTAAGGCGGTTTTCAATAACCGTCTTAGAATATATGTGACAGAGAGCTTTTTCAATAAATAATTATAAAAATGCCACTGTTTCATTTTCTAAGGCGGTTCTAAAAGAACCGTCATAGATTGGCTGTCGTAAAAACACCTTTTTCTAGTAGTGAGGTGAAGTTCGATTGTGATATCTTGGTGAGGACTTAGTCCTTATAACAGGTGTGAAAGAGGAGAAGGTACAAGATGGGTTGTGCAATGAGGAAGATGAAGGAGTGTCAACAGTTATTCAATCAATACAATGATGATGTCCAGATAGACCTGTATGTTGGGGATAGGCTATGTTGGCTGAATATAGTTCTGGAGCGAAGAATATGTTTCAGAAGCCCAGTGGGGGTCTTTACCAACTTCATCACGTTGGATAAAGACATAGAGGAAAGGAAAACATTAACTGAAGCTAGTAGTCTCGTGAAGGCTTCATTGAACATGCCATTGGTTCATAACAGTAGTGTTAGAAATAATGGTAAAATTTGCAATGTTCGCCTAATTAAAGAAGTGCAACAAAAATAGATTTCTTGTAAGTGTTGGGAAATCTACAGTTTGGGGGGCTTCCTCGATGGCTAGTGATGTGGGGGTTGAGGTCATATCATCAAGTTCTGAATGTTTGGATGAAAAGGAGCAAGTTTTCGAGAATGAGCACAACGAACAATATGACACACAAGGGGCAGAGGAAGGATTCCAGCGAAGGTTGTCACAGTCATACGCGACTAAGTTTCTGCTGGGTACTAACCAAAAGTCTTGATCGATGAGACACAGACAGAGGACTAACAGTATGGCTAAGGGATCTTTTGTCAGAAATGGAAGATGCACTACAAGAAAAATGACATATGCCTACAGAGGTTTTTTCCTACACACATAAATTGGTGTAGGTAAAAGTCAAAAAATCTAATGCCTCCGTGGACCACTCACCTCCTCTTCCACTCTTCAATTCAATTAATATCTCTCTCTCACACTCACACACACTCTCACTCTCTCTCTCACACACACTCTCACTCTCTCTCTCTCTCTCTCTCTCTCTCTCATACATACACTAAGTTCCCTCTCCAAACATGGCGGCAATTTTCTCTTCTTCGCTCTTCGTTTCCTCGCCTATTCCCGAATCCATAAAGCTCCACAACTTTTCAGGTTCGTAGTCTTAACCTATCCTCGCTCTTTTCGTTCCTCTGTTATCAGTTTCATTCTCTAATTTCTTCTTCTCTAGGGCTCGCTCCTTTAGGATAAAGAGGAAAAAGTGATCGTGTAGGATTCATTCCCCTCGAAAACCTCTCCTCTTCACTCTGTTGATAAATCAACTAGTGGAAACTCGATTAACACCTCTGCGTTCGAGAAACGGATTATCAAGGTTGAACAATCGGTGAATATCTTTCTCACGGTAATTTAATTCTCCTCCTTCAATCACTCAACTGAAATTCACCGTCGGAATCACCATATACTGTTGTATTGTTACGCATCCTTATTTATTATTCATCTTTCTAGCAAAACATTTTAATTGAGTTATTAAGTGTATGAACATTCACCAAGCATTTTCAGATTAATCGCGTTACTTGATATTGAGGGAAACTGCAGACAAATGCCGCCGATGCTGTCACAATTGCATTTGTGTTGTCGTCACTAACCATTTTTTAAAACCTTGATTTTACATATAGTTGAAACTTTCTTCACTCGTGGGTTCTGCTTTTGGGGATTTTTATTCCTAGGAAGAAGGATGTGAGTATTTGAGAATGTTGCATTACTATAATATTTGAGAAATAAGGACACATACAAGTTATAATTTAATTGGTGGACTAAGTTCATATATCTCTAAAATCTACCATATTTTTGAAGCAAATATAAGGAAAGTTAAAAAGCACTGAAACACGCATATATGCATTGTAGGAACTAAGAATAAATCTTATAAAGTTGAATTTTATGAAATTTTATTTTATAAAAATTGTGTTTATATCTTTTTCTACATAGAGTCTCAATGTCTAATCAATACTTGCAAATATTCTGTTAAATGTGCATAGGAAAATACATAATCTCGGTCCTTGAGGAGAATTAAATTAATAAATAATGTTTCAATACATTCATAACTTATCATATATGTGTACGTAATATTCACTATTGATTATTTCATCATTAATTGAAATTACATACTTTACCTTTTAAATTCAGAAGCTTACTATAGAAAAACAGGATCCGTTTTTTAAAGTTCCACTTATTTACTTTTCACTTTTATATATTTTGGGTCTTTGCTCTTGGTCTTTTTTGGATACTTTGAGTATATTGTGTTTAAAATCTTCTTTTCAATGTTTTGAAGTTTTCAATATGGAGAAGTTAACAAAAACGACTGCTCAAGGAGATCGACTTATTTGTTTCTCTCAATGAGGACAGGTTACGGGTCAATCAAGCCTTTTATGGTTTGGAGATGCTACATACCAAGCCCATATAAAGTGCCAGAGTCTAACTAGGTTGAGTTTTCTAGGTTTGTTTCATGAACTTTGGAACATTTCCCTGCCTTATTCGGTTATTGTTAAAAAGGAGCTTAAAAGCTGATAAAAAGTAAGAGCTTAAAAAAGTTTATATCTGAACTCTGAAGGATCGGTTAACCCCATTCAAATGTGGTTTTTGGTACAAGCAAATGTAATATACTCATCATAAAATAACTGCAGCAAGTTCCAAATGCTTTCCTAGGAAGATTTCCAAGCAAATGTTCACACAACCCTTCACAAGGATTGCAGGGGTTTCATCTCAACTACAACATTCAGCATATATTTGATGGCATATGGGACCCACATACAGTGATATGGGGTGCAAACTAGCCCTTGAAGACAAAACAAGAGTCGCATTTAGGAGGAGGCAGAGGCATGAACATGTTGATGCATCAAGGCATGCCAAACCTTGCAATTGTTCAAGTTTGGCCTCTCAGCAACAAAAAGGTCACAGAACCAAAGAGAAACTAATTCAATTCCTTTGTAGTAGTTGCTTGCTTTGTGTATGTTGCCCTTTAGCCTGTGTCTGTTGTTTCATCAAGCTACCATGCAGAATCTGTCATCAAGCACTGAGGTGTGCCCGAAAATGGGCATGTTATGGATCAAAGAATAATAGGGTATGTGCTTTAAATTGACTGCATAGGAAAAATCACCCTTTAGGTTTCTTGTTGAACACCATTTAGGAAAAATCACCCTTTTTCTTTTTCATTTAATTCTTTGTACTATGTCTTACTTGGAACTTTTATATAATTGAAGGCTAGTGACTGAAGCTTTGAAAAGGCTATTGTTGTTCCTGTTTCTGTTGAATGTATCTTCTTCTGTAAATCACTAAATCCCTTGTTATTTATTGAATAACTCTCCCCGTTTTTCAAACCTTACTTTTTTGTGCCATGTGATGTTTTAACATAAGCTTGCGCAGAATAGAGATTGTATACTTGTAAATTCGTACATAGATTTGTAGTTTTATGTAAAAAAATCAAGTTTTACTTTTGAAGTCAAAAAGTAACTTCCAAACATGCAATTCTTCATCTTTCTAGTGTTGGATTTACATTTGTACTGAGTTTTATTGCAGTTGAAGAATCCACTACCATTTAATTTATCCTTTTGCATAACAGGTTGGGTTTGTGAATTCCTTGGCTTTTGCAAAATCAGGAGAATTCTTAGTTGCTGGAGTTGGACATGTGAAAATTTTCTCAAACTGTGTCCTGCTTGTATGCTTCTTTTTTTTTTTTGTATACTATTTACTGAAATTTCGCTGGAAACACTGCCATGGACAGAAAAGCTATCTGTGATGTTGGGGGTTAAGATGATTATTTAATGCTTTTCTCTGCTCCTTCAGTCTGAATTTTCCCATTATGGTTGCAGACCGTTGTCCTCAAAGTTGGTATGTCATGTCAAGGGTGTGCTGGAGCAGTAAACAGGATTTTGGGAAAAATGGAAGGTATTTTTATTCCTGCAAGCTATCTCTACTATCAGATCCAAAATGAAAATGATCTAGTAATTGTAGCAACGTAATATCTTACATGTGAATTTTTTTTGTAGTAGTAAACTCAGAAAAATGCAGATCAAACCTGTGTGTTCTCTGTCAATTCCATTGACAAACTAGTGCCTTGCTTCTGTCAGTTTTATCACAATCAAAATATGTTGCATGCTTTACATTCTAAATTTTTAATTATCATAACTATTTGGTTTGTTTTGTTAATTTTGATGTTCTTTTTCATTCCTTTGTATAATTTCTTTAAATCTGTGTGTAATGCCATTTGTAATTTTAAACACCAGAAGTTCCAGTTAATATCTTTTTCTCTTAAACTTCTTGCCATTTTCTGTTGGGTGATTAAGTGGTTTTCCTGTTCACAATTAACTTTCGGACATAATCAAGTATACCCTGCACAAGTCAAGGGCTGTTAAGGCTGACTAAAATTTGCCAAGACTCAGCAAAATAACATAACATGGAGAATGTTAAAAAAATGTGTACTCATAACAAGGGTAGAGGCTGAGGACCACCCGCCGGAGACACCGGAAGAGACTTCTCAGCCTCTGCAGCCGCAGCCATTTGCTTCTTCTTCATTAATAATCTCTTCCCAGTCCTCACTCTTCTCATTGTTTGCAAGTCCCCAAACCTTACTATCACCATCTTTTCTTCTTCTGCATTTGTCCCCATAGTGCTCTTGGCTTCCTCCACAACCATTGATGTAAAATTTATACTCTTGTTTCGAATAGACGAATATAAACAAAAAAACACATTAATTAAGAAAATGAATTAGTACTGGCATTTAGTTGTATTAATTTTATTTAAAAATAAATATTTTTTTTTCTAAACTACCCTTTCTTAAAACTTGATAACAAACAATTTTAAATGAGCATATGAGAATGAGAGTTGCTTTCATATGGGAAAAAGAAATAATCTCAGGCTTTAATGGAAGCAGTCACTTTTAAATTGTTGAGTTGCTTTATTTATTATGGGTGGTGTCGTGATGCAGTCACGTATGTTTGTAATGCAAGCTTTCAAAAACTGAAAGTGCTTTAAATGAGCATGAGTTATCACAATATATAGGCCATCAAATGCAATGATCATCAAATGATGATGCTTTATTTATTAATGAGTTTTGACTTTTGAGACTCTTCTTCTACTTGCACTTGGGTTCTTTCCAGTTTTAATTCCAACATTCTAACTCCAACCATCAACTATGGATGCCACCTCCACTCTTCCAACACCGGCATCACCGACATTGCTTTGCTCTCCTCCAGGATCAAGTCAGAAAAAGGTATGTGATGTGTTACTTGTTGCTTCTAGTTTGCTGTATTTGTCCCTCTTAAGCAACTAAAAAATATTCTTGATTTTTTACTCTTATATAATTAAAGATTTGTTTGTTTGTTTGCTATGCGTCTTCCTTTCAATTCCCATCTCATCCTTAACGTTAAAATCAACAAGCTTATTCACAAATGGTTGATTGGTTTCCATAATCTAGATAGAGGATCGATAAACAAAACTATGGAGATTAGTGTATCTTATAATTACCTCAACAGTGGCCATTTGGAATGCAAAGAGGGAAAGTAATAATAGGATGAAGTATGAACTCGAAAGGAAAGCTAAGAATAAAAGAGAGTGGTTGTGAGTTGATCGAAGTAAGAGAGGTTTAAATATATAGTTGTAGAGTCTTCAACACTAATACCTTCCTAGAGAGTGTGAGGAATGGCCACTTCCAAGAATCTTTTTCAAGCAGACAACTCATGCCACTATATACCAAAAAATTAAATATAATAATAACAGAGATCACCATTTCCAGTTGTAAATGATTTTTGTTTCCTTTCATTTATTTTTCAAAAATATTACTTTGACAAATAACTAGAATAAGAGATACACGAATATATATATATATATATATATATATATATATATAATAAATATCACTATTTATATTCATATATTTTAATTTATAATTTATGCTAACATATAAATTAATAAAATAAATTATTATTATTATTATTATTATATTATTTTTAAATTTTTATTATTAATTAATTTAGTAGTAGTATGAACCAAAATTTTAATTCTTTAGAAAAAGACTCAAATAAAAAGATATAATAGAAATTAAAAGGTTATTTAAGCCTTAAAAATATTAACTAAATTTTTCATTAACATAAATTAATTATTATTTTGGCCTAATTATTCAATTTTAACTTTGGACCATTTAAATAAAGTAAAGACATTTAACTCCAACCATCAACTATGGATGCCACCTCCACTCTTCCTTTCAATTTTAACTTTGGACCATTTAAGCTTATTTTGGCCTAATTATTCAATTTTACAAGGAATATACACCAGACATATCTGGACTTTGTGCAATGTCGTGCTGCTTTCCATTTCCACCACTAGGATATACAAACAAGGGATATGAAAAAGAAGGCTACAACAGAGGATGTGGAATTACTGACAAAGGTTAACGTACTTTCCTTATATTCACAGGGTACATTTTGTTTCATTACCATGATTTGGGATGCAAAAATGAAATTTCTTGTCAATTGTGTAGCTCTTAAATATAAGATACATCTTTGCAAATGGACCATCAAATTGTTTTTTAAGAATATACGTGCTATGTGGCTATCAATATAACTCATCCATGATGTGGTTTAATTATGTACATCCCTTTGTTCTGAACCATAGATGAATTGGATTTGCTGAGGGTCCATTTTAATTGTGTCCTTACTCTGTTTTTTCCTTAGAGTTGGGCAGCATTGGCGGAGAAAGTTAGATTGGTGCTCAATGAGTATCCACAACTCAGGCTAACCCAAGGGAGAAAAGTGCTAGAGATCTGTCTAACCATTAAATGGGACAATGGCAAGGCTCTTGAATTTTTGTTAGAATCATTGGGTGAGTAGATAACTATATATATTAATTCATGCAAAAACAACCTTACTTTGATATCTCACCTACCTATGCTACATATATAACATATATTTGTTCTAATTCACTATAATAATACTATTTGCATATTTCTAGGGTACAAGAATTCGAATGATGTATTTCCAATCTATATTGGTGATGATCGAACTGATGAGGATGCTTTTAGGGTAACAAATGTTGCCACGCCTAGTTAGTTAGTTAGAGGTGTTCATGTTAAACATATACCTACAGTTGAAGATGATAGATACATATTAAAGACTTTTACCTACAGTTAAGAGATGTAAGTAGAAGTTAATGACTTTTACCTACACACTATACATAGTAGGTAAAACCTATAGTGACAGACAATTAGCTGTCATTATACGGCCCCTCAAAGTTGACGGAAGAAACGTCTGTAGGACAAAGTCTATCATACATTTACCTACGAATTTTTAATTTATAGTGACAGTTTTTTTCCGTAGGTATAGGTCATTTTTCTTGTAGTGATGTTTTGGGGAAGAAATAATGTCTTTTTTGGTTGTAGGCAGTGATTGAGTGCGAAGAAATAACGATAAGAACACGCGCGACGATGAAATAGATCGATCGTATTGAAAATTTCAAGCTTAAAAATATAGTTTATTTTAAAGAAGAATATTGATGTCTCACTCAAAAATTAAGTGAGAAAGTGAGTGATAATTTATAGTTTTGATTATTACAAGTTATAAACAAATTCAATTTTTTTTTTTACGAAAAACTCAAATTTTTATTCAGATTCAATCTCTCTTAAAACTTCAAAGTTTCTTATATTTATAGACTAGGATTTCCTTTAAATGGCTCACTACTAATTAATTACCACTAAAAACTAAATTTTATTTACATTTATTTTTCATTACGAATAAAAATCCCACTAAAGCTACTTAGAAAGCCTAAAAAACATAAAAAGTGATGAAAAAAACATATAATGAGTCATTCAAAATTATTACATGATAAATAAATATGAAATTTCATAAGAAAATTATAAAATGAGTCTTAATTAATTCTTTAGTCGAAAAATTATATAATCCATCTAAATAATTTTCATCCCACATTTGCATCTTCAGTATAAACTCTTGAGCTCATTGTGTTTTTCATATTATTATTTTAAGTTTGATGTTTATGTTCCATTTCTAGAAATGACACAATTCTTAGCTTGTGAACTTGCATCACTAAGCTTTGGAATGTCTTAATTTTTTTCGATCTTACTTTAGACATTGAATCCTTCATCAATTGTAAAAGATACTTAGAGTGTGTTTGGATAGGGTAATTTAAGTAGGTAATGTTAGAAGCGCACGTTACGTTCACGTTGCACGTTCTTTTTATATTTTATTATTTTGGAAAATTTAGTTATTTCTGAATCTGGTCCATTTTCCATCCACATTCAACCCATATCTTTGCAAATATATTTGCAACCACCTTCAGTAACAAATCACGTACCCATCCTTTATCTCACGTACTGATAACTTCCTATCTCACGTTCTGATAACAAGTTAAGCTCTGTGATGGACAAACTCTATAAATAGGATGGGGTGCTCTCAGTTTTGTATCACCAAACCCACTTCTCTATTCAGAAAAATACACCATCTATTTAGAGTGAGTAAAGGTCTGGAAGAGCAAAACTGTCTTTCAGGTTCGTGTGTGCGCCGCTTCGCGTTCAATTTGCAATGGCTGGAGGTATGCTCGTAATATTTTTAATTTCCGCTGTTTGATCTGAATATGCCATTTAAATTGATTTGCATGTTTAGATCAGTATATGCGTATTTTTACATTTGCTATCAAAGCCTATTTGTACCTCTGTCTTGCTTATTGGGTCGTTCTTATGCGGAGTTTATTTTCTGAGTATATGGGTGTTGTGTTTTAGACCTCCTTAATTCAAAATAACATCAAAATTAGGAATGATATAAGTTTTCTAATTTTTCTATGATTTATAACGTATTTTTTGGTGTCTAAAATGCATATAATGGTGTGGGTTTTTCGAAATCGAGGTAATAATCATTTTTTTATGACCCCCCCCCCCCCGCTGGAGGTTGAAGACGAAGTTTTGTGAGTTTTGTATTTAACAAAGCATGACTTAATCCAGTGGTAGATGTGGTTTATATTACCTCTCTAAGGTGGGTTCAAATCTCAGTGGAAGCTTTTTCTTCCTTGTTTTCGTTTTTAATTGATTAAAATGAATGCATAAATGAAACGAAAACACCTTGGGCTTGCCTTGCAGCATGAAAAGACTCCTTTTGCCGCTAAGCTACTACAATTTAATTGTTTATTAGGTGCAGTTCATGTGTATTTATAACTTTTGAAGGATAAATCATTTATGCACAAACTGTTTAAAATTGTGTGTCTCTAAGTTATGCTGAACATGCAATATTATGTTAAATATTGGTATGCATTGGATTTAATCCTTTAAAGTTTATTACATGTTGAATGGATATACGTACAATGTTATTTTGAATTGGTATACATGTAATTTTTTATGATTCAATATTGAGCATATTTGCATTATTAAGTATGTTTATGCAAAAAAAATTTATTTTTGAATGTTAAGTGATTAATATAATTTTATTAAATTAGAGAATAGCCACAACATCTTTAATTAAGTAAAATTATATGCTAAATTTATAATCACATTAGAAATATTAATTGTGATTAATCATATGTAATGTGATGAAATCTACCCACATGAATTTTGTTGTATTTGTATGATTAATTAGGATAAAATATTAAATTATATTTCTTAATTTACCCACAGGAATTAAGGAAAAGAACATGATTTAATAGTTTTATCATAAAGTTGCATGATGAATCTAATTGAATAGGACTTTAGCCCACAGACAAGTTTTGTGTCACTAGATTCATATATTGAGACATGATTTGCATTGGCAAAACATGACATTTGTTTAATCTCAAATTTTATTAATGAGCATGTGTGTTTATTTGCAGTTTCACAATCTATGAATATTTCTTGTGACCTTCCCATTTTGAAAGGTGATAATTATAAGGTTTGGAAGGAAAGAGTTCTCCTTCATTTGGGCTGGATGGATATTGACTATGCTATAAGGAAGGATGAGCCACCGGCTATTACTGAAACTAGCGAACCTGATGTTGTTGATCTTTATGAAAAGTAGGAGAGATCTAATCGTCTCTCCGTTATGTTCATAAAAACTAACATATCTGCTAGTATCCGGGGTTTAGTTGACCAACATGATAAGGTTAAAGATCTATTGAAAGCCATTGATGAACAGTTTACGACCTCTGAGAAGTCGCTTGCTTGCACACTCATTATGCAATTCTCTTCCATTAAGCTTACTGGAACGAGAGGTGTGCGTGAACATATCATGCGCTTAAGGGACATAGTGGCTCAGTTGAAAACCCTGGAAGTTACCATGTCTGAATCCTTCCTGGTACATTTCATTTTGTGCACCCTACCTCAACAGTATACACCCTTCAAAATCTCCTACAACACACATAAGGATAAATGGTCTATTAATTAGTTGATGACCATGTGTGTTCAAGAAGAGGAGAGATTGATAATGGAAGAGGGTGAGAAGGTAAATTTGACTACTTCTACTTCTGGAAAGGATAGGAAGAAGTCTGTAGGCACCAATAAAGGAAAGATTCCGACTCAACCAACAATTAAAAAGGAGTCAAAGTGTTTCTTCTGTAAAAAGAAAGGACGCATAAAGAAGGACTGCCCCAAATTTAAAAGTTGGTTTGAGAAGAAAGGTACATTATTGACTTTCATTTGTTATAAATCTAATATGATTAATGTGAATCATAATACATGGTGGATTGACTCTGGTTCTACAATCCATGTTTCTAATACCTTGTAGGGTATGGAAAGCCTAAGGAAGTCAGTGGGAAGTGAGCAGTGCATCTACTCAGGGAGTAGGATGAGCTCGCATGTAGAGGCCATTGGAACGTGCATCTTAGTTTTAAGTAGTGGCTTTAAATTACATTTGGAGAAAGTTTTTTATGTTCCTAGTTTCTGTAAAAACTTAATTTTTGTTTCTAAACTTGCACCTTTGGGATTTTATTTAAATTTTACAGACTTTGGTTTTAATTTACTAAATAAATCTGAAATTATTGGTTGTGGTCAATTGGTTGATGGTCTTTATTTGATTGAATTGAAAAACGACACTACTTCTATGCACGTTTTTGTTGGGTTAAAACGATGTATTGTGAATGAAGAATCCTCTATGTTGTGGCACCAGAGATTAGGACATATCTCTATTAAGAGAATCAAGCGATTAGTAAATGAAGGAGTACTTAGTACTTTGGATTTCGCTGATTTTGAGACTTGTGTAGATTGCATTAAGGGTAAGCAAACTAAAAAGTCTAAAAAGGGTGCAAAGAGGAGTTCTAATTTATTAGAAATCATACATACAGACATATGTTGTCTAGACATGGACGCAAATAGTCCGAAATACTTCATAAGCTTTATAAATGATTATTCACGATATATGTATCTCTACTTACTTCATTCTAAGAATGAAGCTTTAGATGCCTTTAAAGTTTTTAAGGCTGAAGTTGAGAAACAATGTGGAAAACAAATTAAGATCGTGAGATCAGATAGAGGTGGGGAATACTATGGTAGATACACAGAGGATGGACAAGCACCAGGTTCATTTGCGAAATTTCTTCAAGAACATGGGATTGTTGCCCAATACACTATGCCTGGTTCTCCGGATCAGAATGGTGTGGTAGAATGAAGAAATCGAACCTTATTAGACATGGTGAGAAGCATGAGGAGTAATGTAAAGCTTCTTTAATTTTTATGGATTGATGCTCTTAAGACGGCTGCGTATATATTAAACCGAGTTCCAACCAAGGCTATCTCAAAGACACCTTTTGAGTTATTCAAGGGTTGGAAACCAAGTTTGCGACATATACGCGTTTGGGGATGCCCGTCTGAAGTAAGAATTTATAATCCACAAGAGAAGAAACTAGACCCTAAGATTATTACTGGGTATTTCATTGGATATGCTGAAAAGTCTAAAGGGTATAGGTTCTGTTGTTTATCCTACAACACTAGGATTGTGGAATCAAGGAATGTAAAGTTTCTTGAAAATGACTTGATAAGTGGAAGTGATCAATTTCAGAACATTTCTTCTAAAAGGGATCACTATGAAGCTGAACCTTCTGGGACAAGTAATAGGTTGGTAGTCATTCCCACCCCTCAAGTTAAAATGGGTGTTAGACAACCAGTGATTGAAGTTCCACAAGCTGTTGAAAGTGATCATGTAGATCAAGTTGTTTGTGAGGAACAACATGATGATATTGAACAAACTGGTGAAGAACCAGTTGAACAAGTTCCTCAGCAAGATGACCAAACAACATTAAGAAGATCTACTAGAGTAAAAAAGACAGCAATTCCTAGTGATTATGTAGTGTACCTACAAGAATCAGACTACAACATTGGAGCCAAAAATGATCCTGAGACGTTTTCACAAGCCATGAGTTCTAAGGAATCAAATTTGTGGTATAATGCTATGAGGGATGAGATGGATTCTATGGCATCTAACCAAGTTTGGGATCTCATTGAGTTGCCTGTTGGTGTAAAAGCCATCGGATGTAGATGGGTCTTCAAATCAAAGAAAGACTCAGAAGGCAACATTGAGAGACATAAGGCAAGACTTGTTGCTAAAGGATTCACTCAAAGAGAAGAAATCGATTACAGAGAGACCTTTTCTCCTGTATCTAAGAAAGACTCTCTTCGAGTAATTTTGGCATTAGTAGCTCATTTTGATCTTGAGCTGCATCAAATGGATGTGAAAACGGCGTTCCTGAATGGTGATCTAGAAGAAGAGGTTTACATGAAACAACCTGAAGGATTCTTATCTAGTGTTGGTGAGCACTTAGTCAGCAAGCTTAATAAGTCCATTTGTGGATTGAAACAAGCCTCCCGCCAGTGGTATTTAAAATTTCATGAGGTAATTTCTTCATTCAGCTTTGAAGAGAATGTCATGGATCACTGTATATACCAGAAGGTCAGTGGGAGTAAGATTTGTTTCCTTGTATTATACGTAGATGATATTCTGCTTGCGACTAATGATAAGGGTATGCTATATGAGGTGAAACAATTTCTCTCAAAGAACTTTGATATGAAGGATATGGGAGAGGCATCTTATGTCATAGGCATAAAGATCCATAAAGAAAGATCTCGAGGCATTTTAGGCTTGTCTCAAGAAACCTATATCAACAAAGTTTTAGAGAGATTTAATATGAAAGATTGTTCACCAAGTGTAGCTCCCATTGTGAAGGGTGACAAACTTGCTTTGAGTCAATGCCCCAAAAATGATTTTGAGCGGGAAGACATGAAAAATATTCCATATGCTTTAGCAGTTGGAAGCCTTATGTATGCTCAGGTTTGCACTAGACCTGACATTGTGTTCGTTGTTGGAGTCTTGGGAAGATATCAAAGTAATCCTGGTATTGACCACTGGAAAGCTGCAAAGAAAGTGATGAGATATCTTCAAGGAACAAAGGATTACATGCTCATGTACAGACAAACTGATTGTCTGGAAGTGATTGGCTACTTCGACTCAGACTTTGCTGGTTGCGTTGATTCACGAAGATCAACATCTGGTGTATGGTTGAAGAGTTTCATGTCTAGCCTTAGAGTTGTGGACTCTATTTCTAGGCCATTAAAGTTGTATTGTGACAACTTTGCTGCAGTGTTTATGGCTAAAAACAACAAAAGTGGAAGTCGAAGTAAGCACATCGACATCAAGTACTTAGCCATAAGAGAACGTGTTAAAGAAAAGAAAGTGGTCATTGAACACGTCAACACTGAGTTGATGATTACTGATCCTTTAACTAAAGGCATGCCACCAAAGAATTTTAAGGATCATTTAGTACGAATGGGACTTGGTTCCATGATGTAATTTCATTGTACGTACATTTGTTATTTTCAATGAAACTCTTATTCAGTTAGATATTTTCTCATATGGTTTTGTGCACATATTTATTTATTTCGAGAAAAATCATTCGGTTTAGATACAGAATAAACATATGGTTTATTCATTAAGTTGAGAGCTAGTGTTGAGAGACTTGATATATTGTGGTACATGGAAGATACTACTCATCATCAGAGGACCTATCGCCATGACTCATGTATTAAGTTTCTTGTTACGGTTGATGTTGGGTTAAATGGACCAAGTGGGAGAATGTTGGAAGCGCATGTTACGTTCATGTTGCACGTTCTTTTTATATTTTATTATTTTGGAAAATTTAGTTATTTCTGAATCTGGTCCATTTTCCATCCACATTCAACCCATATCTTTGCAAATATATTTGCAACCACCTTCAGTAACAAATCACGTACCCATCCTTTATCTCACGTACTGATAACTTCCTATCTCACGTTCTGATAACAAGTTGAGCTCTGTGATGGACAGACTCTATAAATAGGATGGGGTGCGCTCAGTTTTGTATCACCAAACCCACTTCTCTATTCAGAAAAATACACCATCTATTTAGAGTGAGTAAGGGTCTGAAAGAGCAAAACTGTCTTTCAGATTCGTGTGTACGCCGCTTCGCGTTCAATTTGCAATGGCTGGAGGTACGCTTGTAATATTTTTAATTTGCGCTGTTTGATCTGAATATGTCATTTAAATTGATTTGCATGTTTAGATCAGTATATCCGTATTTTTACAGGTAATGTATTTTTTTTATCGGGAATTAAATTCTTTTTTTATTAAAAGTAATTGTTTGGATATTTTAGTAAAAGGAATTCAAAATGTTAGAATTTTAAAAGGGATTTTAGTTAGTTGAAAGAATAGAATTTCAAATTCTATCTTCAAGAGGGTGAATTTCAAATTCTGGAAAGCAAGTTTCTCAGACTTTGGCGGCTACCGCCGCCGTGGACTGCGTCTCCACAGTCAAAAGTCAACGTGGCAAGATATGCATTCTCGCCATCAACGACGACGGCATGCGCGGGATTCTCGCTGGAAAAGCCCTCACTTACCTGGAATTAGTCGCGCTGAAGAAGAAATCCGACGACCAGAATGCCACCATCGTAGACTACTTCGACGTGGCCGTCGGTGCCGGAGTCGGCGACATCTTCACGGCGATGCTCTTCTCCATCAAAGTCCTCGCAAACCTGTTAGAGAATAACCACCGCGATTTCCTTCTACTGTTGCGTCCCAACCTCCATGATCTCCACCAGCACCAGCACGCCTCCGGTACTGCCACCAGCACGCTCACCACGTACGTCGACTTGTCCACCATGTTCGACTCGAAGTCCGCCATCAACTCCACCAACACCTTCATGATCCCCGCCTTCACCGCCCTGATCTTGTTCTCCTTCACCATGCACAGCGAGTATAGCGCCGTCGATGTGTCCTTCTTCGCGCGGAACCCCCCACTCTCCAGGAGGCTCACCAGCAGTGGAATCGCGCCGGACCACCTGATCGCCACCTTGCTCTCCTCCACCTGCGAGAGTCTTAGCAGCGTGCACGCCGCGTTCTCCTTCACCGCCAGGCTTCCCGCGTGCACGTGCGATGCTCTTCTTCACGAGGCTTCGACATTTAATAAAGAAATCCAAATACAAAATTTTAAAAATAAAAGAATTTAAATTAGAGCATTTAAAATACTAAGAATTTAAAATTCTTTTTCTCATCCAAACACACTCTTACAGTAATTGGATCTTAACGCAAAGGATTGACGTAGTGGTTTAAGATCCCATTGTGTTGACATAAGTGAGAATAATCTATTTAGTAGGAGATTTCATGTTCGATTTCCACTTTGCATAAAATTTTCTTGGATCATGGACAATCACGCACTACAAATGGGAATAATCACTAATCTAATGAATTGAGAGACACTCATGATATGTAAGCTAGAATAAAAAAGTAATTTCAAATAACCAAATTGGAGAAAGTCACGAAGTATATATCAATTGGGTGGCACGAAACGCGAGGGATGTGGAGATAGCAGGCAATTCAACACTAGTGACAATTACGTTTTGGGTCGAGGGAAGCAAAAGAGGTGGTCCCAGCAGCATTGCCTTACAGGGGACGTGGAAAGCTATGAGAAGATCGGCAATGTGCAAATTGAAGGGGTCACTAGTGGTTCATTAAACGACTACTCGGTTTTGAAGATTTGTTCATCTTGATCTTCATCTCCTTCTTTGGGACAGTCACAAAAAAAAGGAAGCATTTGAGAACTGAATCTCTTCTTCTAAGAAACACCTTGTCAGACAGTGTCATCAAAGAACTGTATATTCTCATTTAACACAGGCTGGAATGGAGTATTTAGAACTTAGATGGGTTCTGGATAGATGAATTTATGCTTCAAGGTTCGACAGAGAGAACAAAGTGGTGGTTGTGATCATGCAGGGAACAAGTAGAGGGGGAAATAAATCACGTCTTATTGGTTTTTGGTTATCGGGCCAATGCTTTTACTTTGTGCTTTTGGTTCTCATTGGTTGGTGTGGGGATTTTATGGCTAGATATAGCATAATGTGTTTTTTTGTAGTAAACTGGTTACTATTTTGTACGTGCATTTATGAGCATAAATTTGTAGTAAAGTAACCAATTTAGAGGATGGGTTATGTTTGTGGTGCTTACCACAAACTTCGTATTTACCTCTTGGTACCACTGGTATTGTTTTTTATTTATACATTTTAACCTTACTGATAAAAAAAATAAATAATAATGCCGGCCCCTTAATAGAACCCAACAAAATCTGATACAAACTCACTGATAAAAAAAAAGTTAGACTTATGAAATATCAGGTACCATGAACTATAGTGTGTGTATATAATGAATTTCTCACAGTATTAATTAATTAGAACGATAATGATGCTAAAATTGAAATTTATTTATATGAATAAATTTACAAAAGAATTTATATTTGTTCTCAATGTAGGTATTGTTGGTTGGAGGACATTCAAGTAGACCTGTATAGCCTAATTACAATGGGCCCCAAGTTTTTACTCAACTTGGAATAAATGATCAAGATTGATGATAGCCAAGAAAATTTCTTAATAGATATTCTTTACAAAAGCCACATGTATCTTCTAGAACCATACATTATGATTGCCAACTGACAATAACACGAGCAAATAAACTTTATAATTATGTAAAATAGATATATACGTACCACGCAATTAATGATTCTATAAAGTAGTTATCAAATTAAACGATGGGGTCATACCGGGCCTCTAAAGTCATAAACTCAATGAGATCAAAAATTAATTTGACTATTCTTCTCATAAAGCAAGAAGTTAGCCAGTGAGAAAAATATCGAGGTAAATGAGAATCGAGCTAATTTGATATTGACAGATATAAAAACGCAACTCTTGTGATTCAAGATATATCAGAAAAAAAAAATGTTCGTATGAGTAATAATAAGTCATTTATTAATTTTTCTAGCATTTTTAGTTTTCTCATTTTCTATGGTGCATGGACAATGCTAGTCTCCATTTTTTTATAACACTAGACTGCATTTATTATAAGTTAATTAAGTTTACAGCTTTTAATAATTTTCCTATCCGTGTGAACAGTATATAAAATGCTGCACATACTTGATGAAATTGTTTATATGAATATTAAGTGGAGTTTGTATGGGATTAAAATATAATTATTAATTTATAGAAAACTCATGAATTATATGCAGCTGTATGCCTGTGATCGCAAAATGATGCCAACATAAATTGTGGTGGTGTAATGCAATTGGTAAATATTTAACATGCAACAAAATATTTTGATTTATTGGTGTTTTCTTAAAAGTCACTTGCATGTCATGTTTAATCGGTCTAGTTTTTGGTTCATAATCTAGGAGACAATAATTTCAGTGCATTCACATTCATGATGATAACCTAAGGGTTTTTTTAATAAAAAAACCCTCAAATATTTTATTAATTTTTTTGAAATATGCAGAGAATTATTGAATATTTAGTAATTTTTTAAAGGGAACAAATCCCACATTGATTAAATGATGAATAATAATATAAATGTTTATAATTAAAAGTTATTTTATCTACAATTTTTAGTGTCATAAATTTTTACTTTGTCTATCCTTTTACTCAGTCAAACTTTATATTTTCTAAGGGACCACTTTTCTCCTTTTTTCGATGCACTCATTTTCTTCTTCTCATATATACCAGCACGTTTAAATTACATTGCGTGAAGAAAATAAATTTGTTAGGCTACCTATTTTCTCTTAATTTTTAAGATACTAACAATGTAATTTTTACATGAACAAGTTATCAATCCATTGATCAATACACTTTACCAAGACATTCTTTAGTTAATAATAATGTATAAAAATCAATCTTTAAAATATAAAATTCACTGAAATGAATTTTACATGCAATAATAGATTATATATATATATATATAGTTTGGTCAACGTATTTAAAAACTTAACTATTTATTTTTTTGTGTTAGATTTCCATGATAAGTGTACCCTGAGAGTGAGTTTGGATGAGGCAATTTAAAATTTTAAAGAATTTTAAATTCTAAAAATTTTAAATGTTTCAATTTAAATTTCTTTATTTTTAAAATTCTATGTTTGGATACAACTTCTCTTTAAAAATCACAGAATTACCTTGGAGTAAACCTCTCCGGCCACAGTAGCGCCCCAGGATCCCTGCACCTCAGTCGGCTCGATGAGAACGCCGCCGCGTCTGCCACCCCCGATGACCACAGAAACATCGAATTCGCTATCGACTTGCTCCGCCATGACGAGCTCCCCCCGTTGCCATACCTCACACTCGACTCTGACAATAGGAAAAAACCCCTCCTCCGGAAGAACAGTGATTTCATCCCTCTATAATACCTGAACAAAAACACCCTCGACTTCCCCAATGATCCGAATGGCGAAGGCCGCTTGCTCCATAAACTACTACTCCCTCTCTGATACCATCACGGCGACGTCGTCGCCGGTTCCATCACCATCCTCTCCGATGCCAGGCTCCATTCAAATCCAAACGAGTAAGACCTCTTGAGCAGAAAATTCCTAAAACAATCCTCTGAGTTAATGTTCACCGGAGAGCATGTTGTTGGAGAGGTCGTTGCCGGCGAGGTAGTTGCCGGAGAGGGCGAGGTACTGGAGGTGTTGCCTGGTGCGGCACTCAGGAGGGATCTGGCCGAAGAAGAAGTTGTCGTCGAGGTGAAGGTGACAGAGGAGGAACATGGCAGCGACAGAGAGAGGAATTTCCAAATTCAATCCCATAAAGATAGAATTTGAAATTCTTCTTTCAAGTAACTAAAATCCCTTTTAAAATTCTAAAATTTTGAATTCCTTTTACTAAAATATTCAAACAGTTACTTTTAATAAAAAAGAATTTAATTCCATATAAAAAATACATTATCTAGTTAAATTACCCTATCCAAACACACTCTAAGGGACCCACAAATTGCTCGGTGATAATATGCTAA
Organism: Glycine max; assembly: GCF_000004515.6. Classification (NCBI taxonomy): domain Eukaryota; kingdom Viridiplantae; phylum Streptophyta; class Magnoliopsida; order Fabales; family Fabaceae; genus Glycine; species Glycine max. The sequence continues at coordinate 27,244,629 of NC_038241.2, forward strand.
CAACCCACTATGGATGCACATCCATAGTAGACTTTACCAGTTCGATAACTATTGCTATTATAAACAAGACATCATCGGAAAGGTACTCCACACCTCGCTCACGACAAGAGATCGACACTACTAGAAAAATACAATTTAGCAACCGAAATTAGCAACCGAAAAATTCCCTTGAAATTAGTATTTATATTGTTGTCTCACTTGACCAAATTTTATATATTGTTCACCAAACAAGTAAATTATATCTTCCCCCGCTATTATTGGTTTGTATTCAATGATGGTAGGTGATATATTACCTGAGTCTAATTAGAAATAAATGAATGACCACAAGTTTGCTCTGCTTTTTTGTGTGCTGACAGGTTTGAGGATGCAGTGATAGCATCTCAGCAAGCATCTAAGTTAGATCCAAGTAGCTTTGAGGTGAATGTAGTGGTAAGGAGGGCCAGAGCAGTGGCATCAGCCAGAATGAGTGGTATCTTACTCTTCAATGTAGGAGCATAGTGAATCAGAAGTTAATGCAGAGATACTTGGCCGACCGATGCTGGTTTTTATGAAGCCATGCACTTTAATCGGATATGATATAACATTGGTTTGTGTTGGTAGGCTTTTCATATGTTGGGATTTAGGCTTGTATCTATTTATTTCTGTTTTTAGATATAAGCGGGCACTAACCAAGGTAGGCATTTTGTTTCTTTTTGTATATGGGTTATGATACCCCTGTACCATTATCTACACTTTTTTTTTTGTTTAAATTTTTTTATACATAAATTAAGAAAACAAATATTTAAAGATAACAGTATTTTTTTTAAAAGACAATAGTATCTATTATTAGAGAATAATTTTATTAAAATATTTTAATCTCTTTTTTAATTTTAATAAATATAATATTAAGTCTTTCAAAGACAAGAGTATTTATTAGAGGTAAAGTTAGAATCAACTTTTTAATATCTCACCAAAAATTGCAAACATTAATTAAGATGTTTTTTTATATATATTTAATAGAGGGGGCCAAAGGCCTAAGAAGGCATCACTAAGCAACTAGCTTAGGAAAGATTATATAAGTTTGAGTATATAGTTTAATTAAAAATTATATTTAGAGCTGCTAATTATTAAACAGGTTAAAATCTAATAAATGAAAAAATAAAAATAATGGCATGTTTTTTTTAAAAAATCGATTTGTTTTTTAATTTATTTTAAATTTAAAAATTAATTATTAAACTAGACAAAACATTTAAAATATATTTTAAAATACAAAATTAGCGACCGAATTAACAACCGAAAATATTATTATTTTCTAAAACTTTATTATTTAGTAGCCACCGAATTAGCGACCGACCTTTATTTTAATTTATTTTACAATTAAAATTTAATTTTTTCTTAGTGACCGAATTAGTAACCACATCTTATTTTAATTTATTTTATATTTAAAATATAGTTACTTTTTAGCGACCGAATTAGCTACCCCAACTTCGGTTGCTGATTTGGTCCCAAGCAAAATAGCAACCAAATATCTAGTGACCGAATTTTATGGGCTTGTGACTCAGTAGTTTGGTGGCGAAATAGCAACCGAATTCGCTGAAGGTTTAGCGACTTTGATTTTTGCAACGTACATGATTCAGTCGCTATTTCGGTGGCTAAGAGTTTTAGCGACTGAATTTAGGGATTTAGCGACTGAATCTGTCAGTCGCTAAATCATGCTTTTTTTAGCGCCCGTCAAACCAACCATTGGATACTAATAAGAAAGAGATCAGATGATGTAGAACTTGGTCATAGACACACAAGGTGTCAAAATATTTGATGATGTGCAGGATAACATAAATGGAAGAAAAAAGGTTGAAAGGGTAAAAAAAAAACAATGATACACAAATATTACCTCATCATTTTAAATATTCCTCAAACACTTTTTTTAATCTTTATTTTCCTATCATTTCATAAAAACTATATATCGTTTGTATTTTTTTTTCTTCCATTCTCTCTAGGTGTTAAGTAACAATCTGTGTCCACTTAACATTTTTAAAAAACGAATTACATCGTATGAATAGTGATGGATTCAAAAAAAATTCTTAATAAGAAAATAGTTTGTACATTTTTTGATAAATTATCATTTGGTCCTTAAATGTATACACAAATATCACCTCATCATTTTAAACATTTCTCAAACATTTTTTTATCTTTATTTTCTATCATTTCATAAAAATTATGGTTTGTATATTTTTTTTTTCTTCCATTCTCTAGGTGTTAAGTAACATAATGTGTGTCCACTTAACATTTTTAAAAAAAGAACTACACCATATGAACAATGATGGATCCAGTAATTGGGGCATAGTTTGTACACTTTTTGATAAATTACCATTTGGTCCTTAAATGTATAAACTAATAACAATTTTTTTTTTAAATAAACTAGTAATAATTTAGTCATAGCTAAAAGAACCAAAATTCTAATTTAGTTCTTAAGTATGAAAAAAGTGTGACAACTATGTTATATTGTTAAATTTTGTTGAATCATTTTATCATTAAAATGTAATTTTCAAACACACTTGGTGTTCTGAATGATGTGGCACGGCACGGTCAGGTGGGATAGGATTGGCCTCATGTCCAACTGGAATATGGTCTGCGCCAAACTCAGGGCTATGTCTGGCCTCATGTTGAAGAGGGTTCGGCTGAATTCCTGCACCGCTACCGAGTCCATGTCGCGCCGATCACCTGCGGAGCGAACCCCGAACACCATGTTTTGTAGTTCGATCGGATTCCGTCGTAGAGTTGGGTCAGATCTTCTTGCTGGAACCCTCCAAAGTATTATGAATCATTCAAAAACCTATAGACAAAAAAACACTATAATTAGAGGGGGAAAAAATACGGGCAACATGAAAATATGATGAAAAAACACGGTGAAATTGGGTATTCTTGCTGAGAGTTAGAACTAATCTCTTAAAAATTAAAATACATCAATATGTTTAACATTTTTTTTAACAGATGTTCTTTTATATACAAATATTTAAAGTAAAGATTGAATTGAATCATGTACTTAAAAGGATATAATTATTATATGGAAATTTGTGTATATACTATACCCCTGTTCTGCTCACTGTATTTATTTTTATTGAAATTTTATGCTATTTTCAGAAATTTAAGAATTTGTATATTATTATTGAGAAATTCTCTCTTTAGAATGCCTGAATTCATTAAACTATTAGCCCAGAAAATAACTCTACTAAAATTCTTAGATTTCTATCAGTATAACAGTTCTCTTTTATTTTCTTCTTTAGCAAAAAGCTTATAATGAGAGTTAGTTAGGATAATTAACTTGATCAAATATTAATTCAATAATTTTTTAATTATAAGAAAGTTTAAGTTGTGAATTTTCAATAAAACAAAAAGAGATTACGAAATTGAAAATTAATTTTGAGGAACCGAATAAATTTAGTAAAAAAAAAATCATGTACACATCAAAGATTGATTTTACCTTTGAGAAGCAGAGACGAGGATGAGTTTGGTGAAGAGATGAGGGTGAGAGATGGAAGCGAGGAGGCCCACCATAGAGGAGAGAGAGTGACCAACGAAGATGCAAGATTACACCTGAAGCTCTTGCAAGATGGCGAGTAGGTACCAGCACCTATGTTGTCGAAGTAGTCTGGGTTCGTGGTACCAGCACCTATGTTGTCGTACAAGACTACACGGTAATCATCCACCAGATGCGGTACGAGGTGCTTCCAAACCGATTGGTCCGTGCCGAACCCATGAGTCAGTATCACGATTTCATTCCCCTTCCCTACTATTGTCATGTTGTGAGCCTCTTCCACGATACCCATAATCTTCTTTTTGTCTTCTTGTGTGCCCATCAGTAAAACCTATATGTCAAAGAAGGAGGAAAATGACCCCCAAAGGACTAGAGGAAATTGAAAGACAAGTAAAGGAATTAAAAGAAGTGGGATTCATCAGAGAGGTCAGATATACAGATTGGCTAACCAACATCGTCCTAGTAAAAAAGCAGAACGTTAAATGGAAAATGTGTGTTGACTCTATTGATCTGAACAAGCATTGATCGAAGGACTCATACATGCTCCCCAACATATATAAATTGATGGACGGATCCTTCGTCTATTGATATATGAGTTTAAATTCGAATTCAAAATAGAAATTATAGCAGTTTGGCAAAGAAAAGAACATCAAGATAGTTGAAATCATTAGATTGAAGTAGTTAGGAATCTATTGAACACATGTCAAAATTTGAAGATTTGACTGTTAGTGTTAGTTGTACAAGTCTATTATAAATAAAAACTTTGGACAACCATTTTTGTTGGATTGATTCACTGCCACTCAAATCCTCATATGCCAATCATGCTCCTCATCCGAAAAATAACTATTGTTTTGAAATCACAATGTATGTATTCATTTCACTTTTAATAAAATTTGTTTTATTTTTATTTTTATTTTTCTTGATTTTTCTAAAGCCTTAATTTTTTTCAAACTCAATTTCTTCTCTAAACTTTACTTCTATCAAATGACACTTTATTATTATTATTATTATTATTATTATTATTATTATTAGAATTTTTATTAAATGCCATATTAGAATTATCATTGAAATCATTATCATTGAAAACGATAAAAATTGAAACTATTATTATTATTATTATTGAAATCACTATAATTATCATAAATGGACATTACTATCGAAATTGTTATTATTATTTTCATTAATACTTAAATAATTCTCTCGAGTTGAAAACTATAATTACTTGTTTGATTAAAAGAACTTATAGTCGAATATAGATTTCAGCTCTCACACTTAAATATTTATATGTTAATAGAATTATTAGTAAAAATTATTACTTAATAGGTATAAATTCTTTTCGAAAAATATTTATAATTTTCACTATTAAGAGTAATACTAGAAGATAGGAAAGGAAATGGTAACTAAGCCAGGGTGATTTCATGAATACAAAATAAATCTATCCTACCCAAAGACCAGAGATATCTGACTTAGAGCCACAGGGTAAGGATCTCAGGGCACGTATAAGTTGGAGTCCCTACAACCACTTTGCATAGCCTCTTCGTAGCTTCTTGGATCATCATCGCCATGATGAACCTCATTTGATGTGTCATCTAGGACCATCAAGTTTAATCAATCAGGAACACGATGTACTTCAATAGATTTTCTAGAAGTCTCGTGCATTGGGTTCATAGGTTGCTGAATTGACTCTAAGATTGATTCATTAACCTGATCTTGAACTATAGTTGGTTCTTGAACCACAATTTTTGGAGGTGATGACCTTTGTCGTAACTTTAGAACATTAAAGAAAGATATCTTAGTTTTCATCTCATAGTCCTGAGTTGTTTCATTGGTTGATTGAGTTTCATCAAGCTTAATATTTTTACCATGATTTCTTCCTGCAAGGAATTTCCTTTCCAAAAAAAAAAAAAACATAGCTCCTCTTGCTACAAACATTTTATGGTCACAAGGTTGATTTAAAAAATATCCCATAATTTCTTTGGGATACCCAATGAATCTACATTTCTCAAACATGATGTATCATATAAACTTTGAAAGATAATCATACCAAATAAGTACTTAGTTGTCAGGTCAATCCTATTGGTATCTACAAATTAAATTTAATACTCCCCTGGGTAGTCCAGATATTTAGTATAAAAAATAATTTCAAAATTCATATCTCATGCTATATTAATTAATTATAAGTGTCCGGGTTGTCAGGTGGTTCCTTATTATTAATTAAATGAATAACTTGCATCAGATGCTTTTATTTTAACCTACAAGTCTCCGGTTGTCAAGTTGTTCCTTGTAATATAAATAATTTCCGTCACATTCTCCAATTTATTTTTCAAATTACAAGTCTCTTGTTAGTCAAGTTGTTTATTGTAATAAAACAAATCAAAATAGTTTGCATCATATGTTCCAATTTATTTTCAAAATCACAAGTTTCTTGAAATTCTGGTCGTTCCTTGTAATTAAACAATTTAATATATAAAACAAACTGGACAATATATCATCATATAATAAAACACATATCATCATATGTATTTACATAAAGACTATAAACAACATGTGGAGAAACAAAATTTTGCTCTTAAAATAAGTTTTTTTATAGTCATTGACAAGATACAACTTGAATTAAATCATTTTAATTCAAAATCTTATTTCTATGTTAATTGTTTGGAATATAATTAACTTTTGGTGTCAACTTCTTTGACAAGCGGAACAAAGAAAAAAAACTTAAAAAATTTTGGTGCTTCCATTCTAAGAGAATAACAATAGAAGAAGTAATTGTGTGTTTTTCAAAGGGCAATCTAAGGCTATCCTTATCGCACAGGTAGGAAATTTCTTTTTTTAACCATCCAGCAAAAAAAAAAACACTTACGATGTATTCTCTCTTGTTTTTGTCTACCAACTAATGACATATTTAAATCTAAAAGAAAATCTCCCTTTCTTTATTTCTATTTTCCATGTGTGTGTGTAACAATCTAATCAATAAGTCAAATATTTCTATGCAAAAGTACAAAAGTATATATAATCAAAAGAATTTGTCATACAGTGGACATAATATCATATATTATTGAATTTTATCACAATAATAAAAAATTTGGTACAATCCTATATGTGTGTAATATAATAAATTTTAGCATATATTATAAATATAATATAACAATCTAATCAATAAGTCAAATATTTATCTGCAAAAGTACAAAAGTATATATAATCAAAAGAATTTATCATACAATGGACATAATATCATATATTATTGAATTTTATCACAATAATAAAAAAATTGGTACAATCCTATAAATTATATGCTACAATCTATCTCTATATATTTCAATCATATTATATAATAACAATCATGAAAGGAAATCACCCGTCAAAATTGACACATATCACTGTATGTGATATCTCACAAATCAGTACCAACAACAAATTATAGATTAACAATTTAAATATATCTCCCTAGATATTAAATAAATATTCACATAAAAAAGTTAAATATTAATTTCAAAATTTCTAAACATCTAAACAAATATATCACAATATATAAATGTATACTTTGTGAAAAAACTTCACAATGAAAAGTGTCAAGCCTAATCATTCTATAAATTATACAAAATATAATTCACTTAAAATGAATGAACTCATTAACGTTTAATCAGACACATTTTCATGATTTTAACATTTGATATACTCAATTATATCAAAGTCATCAATTTATATAGTAATATTGAAGATAATAGTTTTCATCTTCAAAGCTATTGAAAACATGTTACCTCTAATAAAGATTACCTTAACATCTTATAATTCACAGATTTAATATATATTTATATAACCTTTCATATAACTTTTCAATACTTGAAAAAAAAATAATATATTATTATATATCCAATATATAATAAACATATATATATGTCTCAATACATCACATGTACACCAAATTCAATATCACGATGATCAAGATATATTATTTTTAGTTTTATTGCAATCACCATATATTATACAAGATATAATATAATAATAATAATTTAAAGTATATATTAGAATCTTGATTCACATGTCAAATATACAAAACTCATTAAGCATAATCCAACAATTGAAATATAGGTTTTAGATTTAACCAATCAAGTCAAAGATATTTCAACAAACTTATATCACAATGTATGCATTTAAGATTTTGATCTCAAAAACAATTCTGCAACCATTAGAGTACAGTTTAATAACACACATCTTTGATTATTCACAATGAAGTCAATAAAAGGTTTTGTAACAAAAAAGAGCACACACATGGTGCTTTATTTTTGGATTAGATTTTCTTCCAAAAAAACAAGAGATATCACATATCTAATAATCTAATATAATGACTATGTATTTCGGCATGTTTTAGATTTAATAAAACACATATTTTTCACAACAATTGCAATATCTTTGATGACACTAAGCAAAAACATATTCACTTTTAGTAGAAAAACACATTTCACATTATAATTTTAAACACAAAAGACTCATGACTTTAATATCAATTGATAGTTACATAGAAGTGTTCCTAACACTTATAACAGAAAATTATGATATATTTTGCATTAAAAAATATACAACAATAATAAATAGAAAAAAATAGGTTTGTGTATCCGAATGCGCGTTCTTGAAGTAACAAAAGTTTTCTTCAATAGTGTGAAGACTTTACGTGTATCCACACATTGAGAGCAATCTCTCCTATGAATCTTTGTTATCAACTCTTTCATGAGTGAAACTCTAAAGAATAAATTCTCTTTCTACTTCTCACTAGGCTTGAACTATGTCGTGTTTGGTACACTTTGCCTCAAGTAGATGGTTTATTTATAATGTTAAAGAGATATGAATTTGGACCTTTTTTTCAAAGAAAAAAGGAAATATTTTATTTAAAATAATTTCTTATCTCTTTATCTTTATAAAAATAAAAATGATCTCATATCTTTTATTTTAAGAAGCTTCCTGATATAAGACAAAGATAATTCACAATTAATCACATGACTAATTAAGACAATTAATCACATTATGTACAAATAGAATATTATTCTTATTTTATGGAAAACTTCCACATTTATAAAATAATATTCCCTCTTTATATTAATTATATTCTTGATGCTAACAAAAAATATAATAATATTCCACTAAAATATTTATTTGATTAAATTAAATTCTCTAATTTAATTATTAAATAAATTATTTTCTTATGCAAAGATGAGAACATTTGTTTGTATGTGACCCCTTAGGTCCAATGCTAAACTGGTAGTAAATTAATCATGATTAATTTACTAATCAAGGTAAGCATCAAGCAACACTCCTTAACTCTCGGATAGCATGAAGTAACATCTTTTACCTTCAATATAACCAATGGTGGAAGAATAATGTAATATTTCCTTCCATCATTTATAGCTCAAGGTTAATTCTAGAGCATAATATTATTGTCAAACTCTAATAAGCTAACACACTTAATCAATGAATGACTTAAGAAACTCTTTTCTTTTTTCATTCAATTGTCCTGTCCAAGGTCTCAATTCTATCATAGAACTCAAACTCATTACTAGAGTTGATGGATTCTTTCTTGATTAATCATTAATTCTATAAGTATTTAATCATATCTAATATTCGTTCAATTAGTGCCCTAGGACATTAAGTGTCCGAATTTAAACTATAACAAATAACTTGTTAATTACTATGATAATCTTAAGTTAAAGGAAATTATTATATTTCTTCTTGAGAACTTTCCACTGACATATTAAGATAATATTAACTATTAAGAATTCACAATTAAGTCAGTTCAATGATGAAATCAACATATACATAATTTATATATGTAAATTAATAAATGAGATCTATTAATCTTTATCCAATAAAAATTATTACATATATATTGATCTATATGGATTATAGATATCCTATTCACAAAAATCCTATGGTCAAAAACAATTTAGATTAAAATTATAAATGACTTATTTCTCATTATCATAATCTCTATCAAGATAACAAGCCTCTAATTTTAATCAAGGATTTGTCAAATTAACAATTTAATAAAATAATAAATATGATAATAAAATAAAAATAATTCTTTACTAAAATTGATAACATGATGGATTGAATCTTGGATATATATATTTATCCCCAACAAAGACATTGCGATGAAGAATATGATTTGCATGCAAGTAATCAAGTGTCATTAGTAGTTTGAGCAAGCCTCTTACAAAGTCTCTTTGTATACAAACTAAACTACTACTACATGTGCTTTCCAGTTCAAGTTTCCTCATAGTGCCCCCAAATTCTTTATCTCATTCTAGAGTTCTACAGAAAGACCAAGAAGGGAATTAAGAGCCCAGGCATAAACTATAATGATGAAAGCTTTTGAGCACATTGACCTATACTATCCAACTTAAGCTAGTAACAAACAACACAGTAAATAGATATATAATTATATATAACTCAAAAGGCTAAAGTAAAGGTCAGAAACTACAAATTATTTACATTTGAAATTGAATTAAGGTTTTTGTCCAGCTAACTATAGATTGGTTGATATATATCTTTAAATGTCCTCTCATACTCTAGAATAAAAAGATTCCAAAAACCTCACTCTCATCATCATAGACCACCACCTTCTATATCTCGATTGATTTTTTGTGCCATCACAAAAAAATATATCTATTAATATTGTTACTACTAACACTTTGGCACATTAAGCAGTGAACAAACAAAATAAGACAAATAAAGGGTGCAATGCAGGTACTTTGCAAGTTAAAAACAAATTAACCTAATATAATTAATGTTGTGAAATAAGTTTTAGAATATTTCATCTAAAACAAATTCAGAACTGACAATAATTAGAAGAGATAGGTACATGCTCAACTTTTTAATCCATATAAGCATTTAAAGTGATCTTGTTTATATTTTAGGAGTGAAAGCATAAGCAAAATATGGAAGTAGAGAAATATAGTACAGTCATTAAAACTGATTTTTGAATATCAGGACAAACTTCAGGCTTGGTAAAAACTCTAAGTAACATAAGCATTTTAACACCACAATTCAAGCACTTTCTAGTTTGTACTGTGGCACAACCTATATGGTAAAATGGCAATGTAGCCTAATCTAGCATTATTCACTTTTTAAAGAATGTATGTATATGCCAAAAATGAGTCCTACAACTACATCAGACCTTAAGCACTCACTTCTTCAGCTTTGAACAAGATTTCTATGAAGTTATGACTGTTGCAATTTTAATATTTATTTCAAAAGATTTATTTTAAAGATTTAATAAAATGAAAAAGGAAATTTATGACATTTAAATTCAACAATTTGAAATTCAAATCTCCTACAATTAAGCAATCAGTTACATTTCCTATTAATGCCAATACAAGAAGGAATCAAGAGGGGGACAATGACAATTATAGGATCATAATTGGTAAAAAAACAAAAAAAAAGTTGATTGATGGTATTTGAACGTGATTTTAAAAGGTGATGGACCAATTATTTTCTCCTTTTTCCTTCTATTAAGCTTTCTCCCTCTTTATTCCTGGGTCAATTATTTTTCTTTGTGAGTTTTATAACCTTAGCTCTGCTAAGACGTTCCTGTTGTATCCTGAGAGGTTTGTGTGGGACGTCACGGATAAACCTTTTAGATCAGTGATTGCCATGCCCTAGGAAGTTCAACTGCGTTCGTGATTTTCGACTTCAACAACAACAATCTAAAAGGTTTATATCATGGTTGAAGCAGAAAAACCTGTCAACAATGCCGACGCTTCCAACCCCACGCCACCAACTGCAACCTTTACCAAGCCGCTGCTTGGTGTCTCAAAAATTGAGGTCTTCATTGGCCAAAACTTTCGTCGCTGGTAGAAACACATTAATACCTTAATGGAAATGCATGGATTTGTCTTTGCTCTTTCCTCTCCCAAACCTGATGTCGCTTATGATGCCAATTAACTTCAACTATGGGTTCAAGCCAATAAGGTATGTTGTCACACTTTGTTAAGCGCCTTGTCTAATAATCTTTTTGATGTCTATTGCTCTTGCAAGGAATCCAAACAAATAAAGGACTCTCTCATACTCAAATACACTGTCTAGGACGTGGTCAGACAGAGATTGATCATCACCAACTACTACAGTTGGACCATGAACGAAGAAAAAGATATCAAGGTACAAATCAATGAATACCACAAGCTGCTGGAAGACCTAAAGACTGAAAACATCTTTCTGCCTGACGAGTTTGTTTATGAACTCCTGATTGAGAAGCTGTCGAAGTCTCGGACAGATTATAAGCAACAGTTAAAGCATAGACACAAACAGATGTCACTGCCAAACCTTATCACCCACATTATCGTTGAAGATACAAATAGGAAAGAAAGTGTTGCAGCGTGGACAAAAGCAATGTCTGCCAAGACAAACACGGTACAAGACAAACCATTTTATAAGAGGTATGCCAACAAAACCGATCACAATAACAAGAATAAGTACAAATATAATAACCCACATGCTGGTCTTTCTAATCTCATCCCACGTGCTCTTGCTTCTAATCCTTCTTTCAAGAAAAAAAGAGCCTATTTTGTTTATGGGAAGCCAAGACATTTTGTTCCTCAATGCAGGTACAGAGTTATGAGAAATGATAATCCTCCTAAGCCTAGGGCTAACCTGGTTGAAGGAGATGACATTATTGTTGCGGTCATTTCTCAAGTGAATGTTGTCACCAATGTGAACAAATGGGTGGTAGAGTCTAGGACTACCATGCACACTTGTCCTAATAAGAGATAGTTTACCTCCTACACTATTGTGGGGGATGTAAAAGAACAAGTTTATCTTGGTGATTCGAGAACTACTCCGGTTCAAGGAAAAGGGAAAGTTCTTCTCAAGCTCACATATGGAAAAACATTAGCTTTGAATGATGTGGTACAAGTTCCCCTCTATCAAAGTTAACCTTGTTTCTGTAGCATTGTTGGGAATGGTTGGGGTAAAGATATCCTTTGAGTATGATAAGATAGTTATGGCTAAGAGTAATGTATTTGTGGGGAAGGGTTATTGTGATCAGGGTCTCTTGTACTCAATGTTTCTGAAGTGATTAATGAGAGTGCATCTTCTTTAGCTTACTTGATTGGTTTTTATGATATAAGGCATGCTAGATTAGAACATGTTAATCTAATGTATGTTATGAAATTGCAACAACTAGGTTTAATTAATATGTATGATAAACAAAGTAAGAAATGTGAAATATGTGTTGAATCAAAATTAACTAAGAAATCATGTCCTTCTGTACAATGTGAAACTGAACTGCTAGGCTTAATTCATTATGATCTTGCTGATTTAAAACAAACTATGACAAGAGGAGGTAAAAGTTACTTTGTAACCTTTATAGATGATTACTCTAGATATACTAAAGTTTATCTAATTAGACACAAAGATGAAGTGTTTGATATGTTCTTATCTTATAAAGCCGAAGTTGAAAATCAATTGAATAGAAAAATCAAGAGGCTAATATTTGATAGGGGTGGTGAGTACACTTTGTTTAATAACTTTTGTGAAATGGAAGGTATAATTCATGAAGTAACCCCACCATATTCACTCGAGTCAAATGGAGTAGTTGAAAGGAAAAATAAAACTCTTAAGGAAATGATGAATACTTTACTTGTTAGTACCTCTACTCCTAACAACCTTTTGGGGAAGCCTTCTTGACTGCTTGTTTTTTACAAAATAGAATTCCACATAAGAAAACAGGTTTGAGCCCTTATGAGTTACGGAAAGGATATAAATCAAACCTTAAATATCTGAGAGTGTGGGGGTGCTTAGCCAAAGTGATGTTACTTGATCCAAAGAAAAGGAAAATAGGATCTAAGACTTCTGATTGCATGTTTATTGGTTATGCTGAACATAATGCTGCTTATAGATTTCTAGTTCTTAAGAGTGATATGATTGAGTGTGACACCATCATGGAGACTAAGAATGCTGAATTCTCTGAGGACATTTTCGCTTTGAGGTCTAGGGCTAGTTCTAGTCTTGAACGACTAGTTGAAACCTATAATGAACCTATAAGCGACGATTTGAGGAGAAGTAAAAGACATAGGATAAAGAAATCTTTTGGAGATGACTTTTATACATATCTTACTAAGGATGATCCCTTAAATTTTTCAGAAGCTATTAGTTCTTCAGATTAAAACGTTTGGAAGCAAGTCGTTAGGACTGAAATTGACTCTATTAAAATAATAATACATAGACTTTAGTAGATCTACCTGAGGGTACAAATCCTATTGGATGTAAATGGATCTTTAAGAGGAAGTATAACCCAGATGGATCTATAGATAAGTACAAGGCAAGGTTGGTTGCTAAAGGGTTTACTCAGAAACCTAACATAGATTTTTTTGATACCTTTGCACATGTTACAAGGATTTCCTCCATTAGGATTTTGATAGCCTTAGCTGCAATCCATAAGTTAATGATTCATAAGATGGAAGTTAAGACAACTATCTTGAATGGTGATTTAACTGAAGAAATATATAAGACAACTTTTGAAATCCCTATTTGGTTTAAAACAAGTACCTAAACAATGACATGAAAAATTTAATGAGACTTTACTTGTTGATGGTTTTTCTAGTAGTGATGTTGATAGATGTGTGTATACAAAGTTTGTGAATGATGATCATGTTATTATATGCTTGTATGTGGATCACATGCTTATTTTTTTGTACATGCAATGATATAGTTTTTAAAAATAAATCTTTCTTAGCATCTAAATTTGATATGAAAGACACGGGTTAAGCAAGTTTTATTTTGGGAGTTAAAATTATAAGGAAGGGAGATAGTATATTACTATCCTAAGAGCATTATGTTGAGAAACTTCTTAGGAAGTATAAATATTATGACTTTAAGTCAGTGAGTACCTCTTATGATGCTAACTCTCAATTAAAGAAAAATAGAGGAGAACCAATTGCTCAAACTCAATATGCCCAATTCATTGGGAGCTTACTGCATTTGATGAACTTTTCTAGACCTGATATTGCATATGCAGTAGGCAGATTGAGTAGATATACACATAGTCCTAATAAGGACCGTTGGGATGCACTCATTAGACTCATGAGATATTTGGAGGTGCCATGGATTATGGTATTGAATACAACGGATTTCCCACAGTAGTTGAAGGGTGTAGTGATGCTAATTGGATCTCTGATTCAGATGAGACAAAATCTACTAGTGGTTATGAGTTTATTCTTGGTGGTGGTGTAGTAGCTTGGAGATCAGTTAAACAAACTATTATTGCTAGATCGACAATGGAGTCATAGTTTGTTGCTCTAGAAATGGCTAGTAGTGAGGCTAAGTGGTTGAAAAACTTCTTAGCTAACATTCCTTTGGGAATGAAACCGACCCATCAATATCTATTCATTGTGATTCCAGTCGACAATAACTGTGGCTAAGAATAAAACATTCAATGGAAATAGACATATACAACTGAGACATAATGTGGTTAAGTAGCTGCTAAAAGATGGAACAATTTCCATAGATTATGTGAAGTTAGAAAGAAACTCAGCAGATCCTTTGACAAAACCCTTAGGGAAAAATATGATATTAGAAACATCGAGGGGAATGGGACTTAAGCCACTTGAAAACAAACAAGTGATGGCCACCCAATCTTTGTGATTGGAGATCCCATGAAGAAGGTTCATATGAGTAAAAAAAAAGTCACTTGTCAGTTTTGCTAACACTTAAATTGATTTCTATCAATTTGCTTTTAGTCTCTTCCTATGGTGTGAGAAAGTGTTAGAGCTGCATTAATGAAAGGATAAACTTTATAATAAACTTTACATATTTGAGAAAGCTTTACATCATATAAAGTTTTTAATGATTTTCATATCCCTTATGGGTGGTCTATGATTTGCAGCATACACTTAATGAAATCACTTATATGAGTGTCAAGTGGGGTAGCTTCCATGAGATCTTGGCGAGATCTCTAGAGTTCAACCACTTTTATTTATTAAATGTAATTTTTTCTTTTGAAATATGTGAGGGATTGTTGTAATTTAAATATTTATTTCAAAAGAATTTTTTTTTAAAGATTTCATACAATGGAGTTCAATGAGGTTCGTGATCTGTGACTTTAGGAACAACAATGACTAGTGCAGTTCATGTGCAACAAACCAAACAACAATATGTAATAAACCATTAAACCACTCAACTAGCATAACTCTTCCTATGGCTATGCAAAATTTAACAGGGAAAATATTGAATAAATGATCAACAAAACTAAGTGAATAAATGATGACCTCATCACATGAACAAATAAAATGAGATTAGAAAATAATAATAGTAATTCCTTAACGTGTGCAGCTTAAAATAAAAATATAAGCAAGTTCCAAATGGCTCTTGGTAAAAACAGAACCTACCTCAGGCGTCAACGCTAAAGCTTCCTAAAGTCCTCCCCTAAAGGTCTACTTGTAGCTGGAATTTGGTAGTAGTCAAGTGTACTTCTAACAACTTTTAGAAGAAGAGTACATAGTTTTGATTCTTGAAATTGAAAAATCACACTAAAAATCTAAAGTTCATTCATACAAGAATTAGTTAAAGATTCAAATATCAATAGGGAATGAAAATAGTCATGCACATACAAATTCTAATGTCTCTATTATCAATAGAGACTACTTTCTACCTGGTGTGAAGTGCATACAGGGCCAATGTAACTAAGAACTCACTTCTTTTAATTATGTGTTATAATTATGTTAACCAAAAAGAATAACACCAGCATACATTAATTCTCGATCTCTATGGCAGGTATTAAGAACTCACTTCTCTTAATACATTTTCTTATTATTTAAAATTTATAAAATTATTAATAAAATTCCTGAAATAGGAAGTAAAATTATAAATTTTGTAATTCTAATAAACTTAACCAATAATAAATGTATATTTAAAAGATTGTCATTTACTATGAATTATCTTCTCTCCTTTCTTTTACTGCAATTCTTCTTTTCTTTTTTTGAAATTTCTTTTACTTCAATTCTATTAATCTTTCTCCCTTTTTTTTACAAGTAAATTTAGTTATTAATGTGTAAGTTTCTAATAGGGGTGAATATATAGATCTAAATCCTCAGATCCACTTGTTAAGCTTGCAAACCTTACGGATAAAAAACCTATTTTTTTAAATCCACATAGTTATATCAAGTTTCTAAATCTGACCCATTAAGCCCATGAACCTAGGTGGCTTTGCGAATAACAAACTTCTCTTTATTAAAATCCATATATTTGTATTGAGTTTTAGGGTCTGACCCGTGAACTTAGTAAACTTTATCCATGAACTCGTGAAGTATCCATTTAATCCGCCTAATATGTGTAAGTATTTATAATTTGTTATGTTAAAGTTTTGGTCAATTTAGATTGTTATTGTTAATTTGTAGTGTATAAAATATTAATATATTTTAGTGTGATAGATTTTAGCTTAAAAAATGATTTCATTTTTTTCTTCAAATTTTATATATTTTCACTTTTTTTTTAAAAATAACTTATAAAAAATACTTTGTTTTCAAATTATCATGTGTCAGGTCGGTCCATTTATTTGCGGCTTTTACGAATCAGATATGAATCTTTAAAAAAAGTCTATCTACTAAACTGGCTCGCCTAAAATGGGGGTTTCATGGACCTAGCTTATGTTAACATTCGAACTCAAGACTTATCTTTTCTTTCCTTATTTCTTTATTACCAAATCAATTCTATATCTATTTTCTCCCTTAGTTTTTGACGGAATTCACTTCATATGTCGCTATTCAAAATCTCTAAGGATAAGATTGGATTAATTTCTACCTCCACGCACCATTTTGGATCTATCTTTTTCACCTAGATGACAAAACCCAAATAACTGTTTTCTTCGTAATGCCATTGACCACAGAAAAAAACCATTTCTTTCCTTCTTGTACATCTAAAAATACTCCATCGTTTACAATAGTACGTAATTCGAAGGACAAGAATGAAAGAAACAACCTTTTCCATCTCCATATTTTTTCCCTTCTCATTTCACGGCTTTCCCATCCTCCCGTTCCGTCTTTTCTCTCTCCAACTCTCAACTCGCGTGACTTGGTGCAGTCCCCAAGTCCTATTTCGCATTCTCCACCCAACCAACCACAAAGCATCGAAGTTCACAGTCAATCATGACAAGCATAAACACCAATTTTTCACTACCCATATTGGAGCTTATCATTTAAGACTCCATCATGGCCACAAAACCACACCCACATAATAATATCTCAACAAACAAACCCATTTCAATTATTAATTACACCCCCAAATTAACACCAAATCAAGGGAATTAAAAATATATAAAAAAACAATTTAAATTACAGCCTCGTCCTCACGAGAAAGCAAGAACTTTTAGTTACAGCACCTGCACTACAATTTTATTATAAAATTAAGTTTCAAATTAAAGGCAATCAAAACCTAATCTAATCTAAATCTAACCTAATAATCTTAAAGTAAACTCCAATTAAGCATGCGACGGAACCACTCATCATGCGTTTGATAACAAAGCCTCTTCATCATCATCATCAGGATGGCTTGCATGAAGCTCCTTTATCCATTCAAACGTTCGACGACGTGACGTAACCTTCTTTCCCTGCTTTTGCTGCTTGTGCTTATGATGCTTCTTCAACTCGACCACTTTTTCTTTCGCGGCGTGCGCTGTACTTTCTGTCATGTTCGTTCTTTTAGCGTTACCGTTACCACCTTTTATCATGACCATGTTGTTGGGTTGCACTGTTTCATAGGAACAATCACAACCACTCAATAGACCACCGCCTTTGCCAACTAACTGTTTCAAAACTTTATGATTGCCCTTCTTGTTGTTCCTGTTACTTGTTTTGACACTTTTTGCGCTGTTACTGCTACTGCTACTACTATTTCGACTGACAACGCAGTTCCGGTTTCGAACCTTGAGATCGTGTAACCCTATCTCGGGAGCAGCGACCACACCCAAACGGAAAATTCCCCATGCTGACGTGGATTTTCTGCCTTGGTTGTGTGTTGGTGCTGATGCTCTTAACTGGGGTTTTGGGCTTGGGTGCGTGTGAAATTGGTTTCGAATTCTGGGTTTACTTTTAGGGATTGTTGTGGTTGTGGTGGCAGTGGCGGCAGTGACAGAGCTAGTTGATGAGTTCTGGCTTCTGAGACTACTACTTCTACTACTATTATTACTGCTTCGGAAATCGCTTGAATTGCGATCCAGGGATTCGGACCTAACGAATTGCTTACCATAATGTTGTTGAGATTGAGACACGGTGGCTAACAACCCGGCCTCGGAGCTGAACGAGACGCGCAATGGGAGGATTTGGCCTTTGAAGAAGACTTCATCCGCAACACACATTTCATGTTCTTTGGAGAAGGGGGCACCCCACGACCGGAAATTGAATTCCTCTTGTGATGCTTCGTTGGGACGAGAGTGTTCTTGGTTCCTCGGTGGGTCCTCGAGGTTGATTGGAAGATCGCAGAGTGACAATGCTTCTTCTTCTTCTTCTTGCTCGTCATCTTCGTCTTCTTTGGAGTGGTTCCATTTTGCTTGGATGATGTTTCTGGCCATTAAGGAAGGAACAGGTTTGGTTCGAAAGCTGTTATATGTCGGGGGAAGGTGGGGAGGGATGAATTAATGGGGTTAAGGTTTTTGATATGGTAAAGGTATTTTGAACAGGGGAGGGAAGGTGTGGCTGAAAGAGTGACACGGACACGGGACATTTGGAATATAAAAAGAAGTAAAGGAGGATGGTGCCCAGCACTAAAGTAAGAAATTAAATACGACTAGGAGGATATGGACCATATGGAACAATTAGTATGCTTTTGTTTTAACTTATCACGAATTTAAGTTTTGAATATGTAATTAAATAGAGTGAATTTTATTATTCATAGT
This sequence comes from Glycine max, assembly GCF_000004515.6. Lineage (NCBI taxonomy): Eukaryota > Viridiplantae > Streptophyta > Magnoliopsida > Fabales > Fabaceae > Glycine > Glycine max. The sequence continues at coordinate 27,264,017 of NC_038241.2, forward strand.
GATAATATGTGTCTTAGCAAAATTATTTCGATGAAACATAGTTATAGTCTCTAGAAAAGAAAAGGTGATAAATAAAATGGGGGCAGTGTAACTATCACTTAAAGAGACCCGAGGAAATAGTGTGTTAATTTACTTGATTGGGAGTGAAGAAAGGAAGTGTGACTTTTTGGCCCTGTCATAAGTAGAAACAGGACCTCTCTAGTCTCTACCATCGCTTTAGATGCCATTCTTCTGGAAATGAACGCCAGTGGGTTTGCCTGGCCAAATATATTGTTTATGCCCAAGTGCGGGTGGGGATAATGGGTATAATTTGAAATTGAATTGTACACGGGAGATGAAGCATGAAGCAAGTACGTACGGTACTTATTTGTCTTGCAAAAATGAGGATACCGTTATTCTTAAAGGTACACCCCCATCTTTCGGACCTTACGGGTGCAAGAAAGAGAGTGAGAGAAAAAATTAAAGAATTTAATAAATGATGCAATGATATAAAAAGAAAACTAGGGGTAGAACTCTGGATGTGAGATTGATGAAAAATTTGGTATACGAATGTAATAACTTACTCTTATAAGTTATAATGAATTTTTACAATAAATATTTACTATTTTTCCTTAATTTCTCATTATTGCATAATTATCTATTTGACGGGTTAGATTTTTTGATATAAAGCTCAAGACCTCAAGACCCAGTGTCAGTATGACAGAAATTGTCTGCGCGGAAGATGACGTAAATCTCCGCGTGCCAACGGGCTTGTTGGTCGCGATTGACAAAGGGTGCAGAAGACGACGTTAGTCTCTGCGTGTTATCATGCTTTGAGTCTTAGAGATAGCAAAAGAAAGTTTAAACGGATAACCACTCGGGTGTCTACGCATATCACGTGACTCCAGTGTCAGTATGACAGAAATTGTGGGGGCGGCCAACAAAAGCAAGGCTCTTGCTCCTACGTATCCTCAATGAGGAACTCAGACCTACGTAGTTCTGGCTAACTTGTGAGACTAAAAATAGTCTTTGTGTTTTCTTCACTAAAATGCAAACACGCTTTAGTAAAGAGAGAAAACTTCCAACTAATCAGAGCAACATATGCTTTTCGGATGAAAAACTATGTGTCTACCGGGGAAGGGGAGTATGCTGATGAAATCTTCTCATAACCACAAATGAGATTTTGGATGTTAGCACTTCATTTCTAAATGACCATTTAGAGGAAACACTGGGTCCAGCAAAAATAGAAGAAAATCACTCAAAGTGTATCAATCTCACACAGGTAAGTGTTTCATCCTAATTCCGAACCATAGGTATGTCATGACTTGATCTTGCAAATCATTTCCTGTCAAATCAAAGATTACATGCGTGATCATGGATCAATAGGACTTTTTCTTGGGAATGGTGTTTTTTGTGGGAATTTGGCTTTGAATGTTTTTGGCCTTTTCCTTTTCTATTTTTGTTTAGCGCGAGGCGAAAAAGTCACTGACGCACAGGATTTTGGTTGGTAATCAAAGGGAGAGGGCTACTTTAGGTCGTGGTTTCCTTTCTTTTTTTTTTGTTTTCTTGGTGACAATTCTATATTGTTCAGATATTATCTGGTCCTAAGACCTTTCTGCATATTTCTTCTTTTCTCTTCCGATCTTTGATCAAGAATTCTCTTTCTTTTTTGCTTTCCCCCATTTTCCTTGATTGGGAATTTTCCCTTTTTGCTTTCTTCTGATTCTTTTGATCGGGAATTTTCTCCTTTTCTCCTTTTCTCTTCTTTTCTTTTTCTTTTTTTTTTGTTTTCTTTTGAGGGCAAGGTTTATGGTGAGTTGGGACTTTGGCTCAAGGCTTGTAGAACGGATGGACATGATATATGTCAGGGTGTTGGTCTGGTTTAGGGATAAAAGGGAATGTCCCACATTATTTCCATGACACAAATGCAACAATGATGATTTGGAAATTTTATGCAAAACTAGTCATGCATGCACCTATGTGGACACTCGAGTGTCGAAAATTTTTTGGTCATGTGATGCTAGGGCTCATAATTCATTCTCTCTACTTTAGTCAACCCAGTGTTTCCAAAATATGTTCTTTTATCAATTTGTGCATTCATCCGAACCTATTTTAGGTATTCGAAAAACTTTCATAGCATTTACCCTTCAGGTGTATACACATTTTTTTACAAAAACTGGTTATGATCAATGAATTCTTTCAAAGAAAAGTTGGAAGTTATCTCTTTTCACAAGCATGTTTTTTTTAGCCAGACAACTTTTTATTTTTATTATTTTCTTTTCTTCTTTTTTTTTTCTTTTTCTTTTCTTACTTTCTCTCTTTTCCTTTTCCTCTTTTTCCTTTTTAAAGTTATTTATCATTTGTTCATTTCCTCTCTCTTCTTTCTTTTTTTCTCTTTTTCTCTCTGAAAAGGACGTGCGGATGAGGGCGCACACTACCTACTTACGTCTAACCACAAGGTGAACGAAAACGCACGAAAATGGTAAGTCGCAAGAATGGTGACGAAATAACTAAGAGCCATAACGCCAAAAATTTCTAACAGAAACGATCAATAATGATATTAATGTTAGTAACTATATGAACAAAACAAAAAATAGTAATGTCAACAACAATATGGGCAATAACAGAAAACGTTAATAGCAAACTAATCACAAAAAACAGATATGTCAAAAAAATGCGGTGACCTCGGTCACGTGGCTCCGCTTCCTCCCAAGAAGCTGAGTAAATCGGTCATCTCCTCATCCATGCGGGCATCCTCTGGATCGCCGGGAGCTTCTGCAGGTGCCTCCTATGTCTGGTCCTCGGGCCAATCTCTGGGCCATGCGACCTCAGCCCTAAACTGATCTAGAGTAGGGCACAGAAAATGAGCGAAACCCTGGCTCTGCAGACTGAGGCTGAGCTGGTAGAGACACTCATGGGTCTGCACATGCCCCCTGTGGTTGGCCGCCTGCTGGCGAACCAAGTGCTATAAATACCACTCCATGCCAAATGACCCAGCTGGATCAGCCTGATGAGGTGGTGGCGGTGCGTCTGCGGCCTGCGGTGCATCACCCTGCACCTGCCTAGGCGTGCAATACTTCTCAATGAAGGCCCGGGTGATCGGCGGTCGAATCACCTTACTAGGTGTGACGGTAACCCTGAATGACTGGCAGAGGCTCGTGATCAACGCTGGAAATCCTAGGGCCCTGTTAGACTTATCTGGGTCTAGAGGGTGCCTGGTAGGCGGCATACCTGCAAATAAATAAATGGCATCAGCGATCAACTGAGCCACATGGACGCTCATCCGTGTCAGGATGGCATACACCAGCTGACACTTTGGCAGAGGGAGGTCGAAGTTATGATCGCTGGGCAGGATGTTGCTGAGCAGCAACGTCATCCACGTCTTGGTCAAGGTAGTCATGTTGGTGTGCATGATCCGCACCCGTCTCCCGGTAGCAGTCCGGACAAAATCCTGACCCGGTATGCATAACAGCTGGGCAATGGCCTCCTCATCAAATCCATTGGCCTGGTTCCTTCTCTGACTATACTCGCACTCTTGGCCCTCCTCTAACAATAGCGGGTCTCCCAGGAACTGGTTGAGGGCGTCTGCATAAAAAGGAATCCACTGGCCCCTTACCCATGACCGCATGTCCCGCACGCCCTCCTCCGTGGGCCAAGCATTGGCATAAAACTCTAGGACTACATCTGGGTCAAACTTGGCCATGGGAGTGACCAGCGACGTCCAACGCCGGTGAGCTATCGCTTCCTGGAAATCTGTGTACTCATCGTCCCTGAGCTGGACGCGTCTCTCTCGGTGGAATGACCATCCTTTGATGGCCTCGAAACGCTGCTGGTGCTCAACGCTCCTGAAACGATGGTTGTCAAACTCGGGAGTGGCACTGGTCCCTTCAGCCGCGACATCCTTCCTGGATCTCTTTGTGGAAAGCTTTCTCGGAGCCATTTCCTGTGAGGATAAAAATTTGGAAAGTTAGTTTACAAGAAAACGCTTATTTTAAAGCAAAAACGACATGTTAATCTTTCCGATTTAGAACAAACTCTTGCACTCATTTCCTTAATGTAAAACATTTATGAACGTGCATATGCGTAAAATATCCTACTATTTATATCAACATACAAGGATATTCAAAATATTCTAGTTACCACACACATATATTTTTTGGAAAGAATACGTATACGCATGCTCAAGGTATTGTGTCAAAATTACATATGTTCATATCCTAAGTATTTTGCTACCACAAAACTACCTACGCATATTTGGAGTACTTTATTAACATGCAAATTTTTGTGGTTTCATTCACATTATTTATACACATATGCACATCGGAGAGCCAATCTCACGTCACGCACACACTTGCATTTGAAAAGGAACTTTCATGCCATCTATCTACACTTGAGGGGAAATTCCACATCATATATTCATTTGGGAAGCATTCTCATGCCATTTCTGACATGGGTACATTTTTTTTGAAAGGCTCCTTATGCTACCTATCCATAAATAAGCATATTTTGAAAGGCATTTTTGCTATTCATTCACACTTTGCAAGGTATTTTTATGCCATATATTCACACACTTTGCAAGGCATTTTCGCGCTACCTATATTCACATATATACATACCGTTGAAAGGTATTTTCCATACTACCTAGGTGCAAGGTATTCCTCATGGGGCAGCCAAATTCTAATAAAAACCCTCTCAAACATGTCCTTAATATTCATGCTTTTTTACATTCAAAACCAAAATTTAGATTCCTAGGCATAAGTCATGCTTCCTTGCATTGAAATTAAAAGCTTGGGTTCCTAGGCCTAGAATTGCATTCGGGCACTCATTTTAAATCCTTCATGCTGTCCCTATATATATAAAACAGTCCCACAATCCCAAGCTTACAAAACCATGCTCATATGTCATTGAGGCATTTCACCGAGCACTTGGTGGGCGCATGTTTAGGCATGAATAACAAGAGAGTGGGAGCAATGTGGCATGCCCCATTGCTTCAGGATGCACCCTTGGCCTAAGGCCATCCCTTATAACCCCTCAATTCAAACCAATCAAGCATGAAAACAAACCAAAATTGCCCCACAAATTTGAGCACATTCCCACAATTTAGAGCATCAAAAGAAGACCAAAATACACCAATGGAAAGCTAGAAAGCTCAAGGATGAGATACTTACTTGTTGGAGTGAGTAACAACACTAAGAATGGAAGCAAAAGCGCAAAAATGGTGGCCTAGGGGGTGAAAAACCCTTAATTCCCGTGAGCCTTCTTTTTTGAATGAGGGGGGGGGGGGGGGAGTTTTTAAGTGCAGAAAACGTTCCCCTCCCTCATTTTTTATATTTTCGCCCAGGCGAGCTAACCTGCCATTTTTTTAGGGGAAACATAAGCATGGCCCTCTACGGGTTGACGTTCGCTTATTCGAACCCACTCAAGGTAGATTAGGCATCCATTTTTTAATTTAAACAAACAACAGTAATAACTACTGTGAATTTAAAGGATACTAGGCTGCCTTGCAGTGGTGTTTTCCGCTTGTCCAGAGTTGGGAAGGGACGACGATCTATCGGTCGTGACCCTAGCCTCTATTTGCGTCCGTCCCTAAGTACCTGAAAGTAGGAAGCAACAATGCGTGGCAAATCGTGACCGCATCGTCGCCTTACCTTGATTGGCTTCTGCCTTTAACTTCGTCTCAACCTTTGACCGTGGCCTAAGACGATTCTGCCCCTGTTATCACAAAATATGCATGCGTATGCATATGCATGAATGTTTTCAATGCAATAATCTTCTTAGTAAAAGCTGGTTAGGTTCAGTTTTATTTAAGCGCTTGGGGCACCCCATGAACTTAGCGAAAGGGCTCAGGTTATTTACAAACTAACACATGGTTTAAAACCAAAGTGAGGACTGAAGCCTCAAACCCATGTTCCCTTCTTTTTAAAAGACTGTGACGAGAGATATACAGTAGACGAGAATCCTTGGAGGAAACCAAGAAGACACACAAAAATAAAAGAACATGCAGCGACATCCTTAATTGCCCCAGATTCTAAGCATAGTATCGCTTGACAACATCAGAGTTCACAGGTAAAGGTAGCTCCTCGCCATCCATGTTGGTAAGCACCAGGGCTCCTCCGGAAAAAGCCCTTTTCACCACGAAAGGCCTTTCGTAGTTCAGGGCCCACTTCCCTCGGTTATCTTTAACAGCGTGGGACATCTTTTTCAGCACAAGGTCTCCCTCATGGAACTTGCGCAAGCGTACCTTCTTGTCGAACGCATTCTTCATTCTTTGTTGATACAGGCGCCCATGACTCATGGCCGTCAAGCGCTTACCTTCAATAAGGTTGAGTTGGTCATAGCGTGTTTGAGCCCACTCTGATTCTTCTAAGCCCGATTCTGCTAGTGTCCCTGGGAAGGGATCTCTACTTCAAATGGGAGTACCGCTTCCATTCCATAAACCAAAGAATACGGCGTTGCCCCAGTAGAAGTTCGTACTGAAGTTTGGTACCCATGCAAGGCAAAAGGCAACATCTCGTGCCAATCTTTGTATGACACTGTCATCTTCTGAATAATTTTCTTAATATTCTTGTTGGCTGCTTCCACGGCTCCGTTCATCTTTGGCCGGTAGGGCGTGGAGTTGTGATGCTAGATTTTGAAATCCGCACACATTTCCTGCATCATCTTGTTATTCAGATTGGTACCATTGTCGGTAATGATCTTCCTAGGGAGTCCGTACTGACAAATCAGCTCCCTCTTGATGAATCTGACCACTACACTCCTCGTGACATTGGTGTAGGAAGCCGCTTCGACCCACTTGGTGAAATAATCTATCGCCACGAGAATGAATCGATGACCGTTCGAAGCCTGGGGCTCGATGGCCCCGATGACATCTATTCCCCACATGGAAAAAGGCCAAGGGGCGGACATGACATTCAGAGGATGTGGTGGAGCATTGACATTGTCCGCGAACGCTTGACACTTGTGGCAATAACCTTCCATGGTGAGCCAGTAATAACCTGCCCTCAAGATCTTCCTGGCCATAGCATGCCCATTGGCGTGCGTTCCAAACGAACCCTTGTGGACTTCCTCGATCATGTGGTTCGCCTCTTTGGCATCCACGCATCGCAGGAGAGTCATGTCGTGGTTTCTTTTATATAGTATGCTCTCGCTCATGAAGAAACCGGCCGCCAATCTCCTCAATGTCCTTTTATCATTGTCGGAAGTCTCCGGTGGGTACTCTTTGCTTTCGACATATCGCTTGATATCGAAATACCAAGGCTTGTCGTCCCGTTCCTCTTCCACCTGGCAACAATGTGCGGGTTTGCCACGACACCAGAACTCAATGTATGGTAGATCCCCGTGCGGTGTTAGCTGGAACATGGACGCCAAAGTGGCAAGTGCATCAGCCATTTGATTTTCCTCCTGGGGAACGTGATGGAAGGAGATCTCATCAAAGGAATTAGCCATCTCCTTGATATAGGCTTTGTAGGGTATCAACTTGGGGTCTCTAGTTTCCCATTCCCCTCTCAGCTGATGGATCACCAACGCTGAGTCCCCGTACACCTTGAGTAGCTTGACATCGGAGTCAATCGCTGCCTGGACGGCCAGGGCACACGCTTCATACTTAGCCATATTGTTGGTGCAGTCAAACCCCAGCCTGGCTGTGAAAGGTATACGTTGATTGTCTGGAGAGACCAACACTGCTCCAATGCCATGGCCTAGAACGTTTGACGCTCCATCAAACCACACGGTCCATTTGTCCCGGTCCTCGTCTAGTTTTTCCTCAAACAAGGCCATGATGTCCTCGTCCGGGAATTCGGGATGCATGGGCTGATAGTCGTTGAGAGGCTGCTGAGCCAAATAGTCTGCTGAGGCGCTTCCTTTTATCGCCTTTTGGGTAACATAAACTATATCAAACTCGGATAGCAAGACTTGCCACCGGGCGATCCGTCCCGTAAGAGCTGGCTTTTCAAAGATGTACTTAACCGGGTCCATCTTGGATATCAACCAGGTGGTATGGATCAGCATGTATTGTCTTAGGCGATGGGACGCCCAGACTAAAGCACAACACGTTCTTTCGAGCAGGGAGTAATTCGTTTCACAAGCCGTGAACTTCTTACTCAAGTAGTAGACAGCACGCTCTTTCTTTCCGGACTCGTCATGTTGCCCTAACATACATCCCAACGACTCGTCCAAAATCGTCATATACAAGATGAGAGGCCTTCCGGGTACCGGTGGCATAAGCACAGGAGGATTCATAAGAAACTTTTTGATCCTCCCAAATGCCTCTTGACAATCCTCATTCCAATGGTCGGTTTGGTTTTTGCGTAAGAGTTTGAACAACGGCTCACAAATAGCAGTGAGCTGTGATATGAATCTGGCAATATAATTCAAACGTCCCAGGAAACCTTGGACTTGCCTATCGGTACGGGGTTCCGGCATCTCAAGTATGGCCTTCACCTTTTCGGGGTCTACCTCTATCCCTTTCTGGCTTATGATGAAACCTAGCAATTTCCCTGATTTGACCCCAAAAGTGCACTTAGCGAGGTTCAACCTCAATTGATACTTCCTAAGCCTTTCGAACAACTTCCGCAGGTTGACAAGGTGTTCCTCCTCAGATTTAGATTTGGCAATTATGTCGTCCACATAGACCTCGATCTCTTGGTGCATCATATCGTGGTACAAAGCTACCATAGCCCGTTGATAAGTTGCCCCGGCATTCTTGAGTCCAAAGGACTTCACCTTGTAACAGAACGTTCCCCACAGGGTGACGAAGGTAGTCTTTTCCATATCCTCCGATGCCATTTTTATCTGATTGTAACCAGAGAATCTGTCCATAAAGGAAAACAAAGCGAAACTGGCCGTATTATCCACGATGATATCGATGTGTGGCAAAGGAAAGTTGTCTTTGGGACTGGCCTGATTCAGGTCCCGATAATCCACACACATTCGCACCTTTCCATCCTTCTTAGGGACTGGTACAATGTTGGCAACCCATTATGGGTACCGAGCGACAGCCAAAAACCCAGCGTCAAATTGTTTCTTTACCTCTTCTTTTATTTTCAAGGATGTCTCGAGCTTCATCCTTCTCAGTTTCTGTTTTACCGGGGAACACTTGGGATATAGGGGTAATCGGTGTTGTACAATGTCAGAACTCAAACCGGGCATATCTTGGTACGACCAAGCAAAGATGTCTTGGTAGTCTCTTAGCAGGGCTGTTAATTCTTCACGGATGCGTGCGGTCATACCCGTGCCTACCTTTACTTCCCTTTTTCCACTGCCAGTTCCCAAGTCTACTAGTTCTGTCTCTTCTTGATGAGACCTTATTTCTTGGCCCTCATGGACGACTATCCTTTCCAATTCCGGGGGAAGTCCCACATCCTCATTCTCTTCATCTTCTGTTTGATTTTTTTCTTGCTCGAAATCGATGGGCGGGTCCCAGGTATTAGTACCTTCGAGGGACTCGTCGTCGGATCTGGCGTTTTAAACATAAAGAAGTAAATATGCAAATGGATGAGAATGGGTAGAGACACAGGAACAGATGAAGAAAGATCTTTGTATTATAGATTCAGGAACAAAAGACACAAAGCCTTAACAAAAGGAAACTCTAAAGCCTAGGCCCAACTGTAGAGCTTTTAAAGCCATAAAAGGTTTACATTATGCAAATGTCTAGGCGCTCCTCCACTCGCCAATTTCCTAGTCGGAAATCAGGAGGGCATGGTCGTACCAAATCCGACCCACTCGGAGCATCATCTTCGCATATTGCAACGACTTGGCCTTCGTCCCCTAGACCTGCGCTTATAAAGCTCCTACTTTTGTGGCAGGGCGGGCTTCCTTCGTCTTCTTGTCTTAATCGTGAGCCTTGACTTCCGTTTTTCCTTCCCGCAATGCTTTTCCTTATATCTGCCTGTGTGGGTTTGTAGCCTAACCCAAACTTCCCAAGATTTCCTTTGGCGCTTATCAGGCTAGTTATGCCACCGTTGTCCTTGCCTAAACCCATTCCGGGCTCGTAGCCATTCCCCAACATTACCCGGGCCACCATTACTGCCGTATTTGACAGGCAAGGTTGCCCAGAGAAGGAATCCACGGAGGAAATGCTTACCACCTCGAAAGACTGGAAAGCGGTTTCTAATGACTCCTTCGCGGCTTCCACATATGGCATAGAGGATGGGCAACTCACCAAGATGTCTTCCTCGCCTGATACGATAACCAAATGCCCTTCCACTACGAACTTCAATTTCTGGTGGAGTGTAGAGGGAACGACTCCCACCGAATGGATCCACGGGCATCCCAACAGGCAGCTGTAAGGGGGATTAATATCCATTATTTGAAAGGTAACCTGACAGGTGTGAGGGCCTATCTGTACCGGGTGGTCGATCTCTCCCCTAACCTCTCGGCGGGTGTTGTCGAAGGCACGAACTACCATGGAACTCGGCTTTAGATGGGAAGCATTAAACAGTAATTTCTCTAAAGTGCTTTTGGGCATCACGTTTAAGCTGGAACCATTATCGATGAGCACCTTGGCCACAACGTGGTCCATACACTAGACTGATACATGCAAAGCCTTGTTATGCCCTCTTCCCTCGGCAGGGATTTCTTCTTCGGCGAAGGCGAGATAGTTGTTGGCGGTGATATTATTGACGAGCCCTCCAAAGCCTTCTACAGAGATATCTTGGGCCACATGGGCCTCGTTCAAAACCTTTACTAGCAGAGCCCGATGAGGCTCCGAGTTCATGAGTAATTCCAACAGCGAGACCCTGGTTGGGGTTTTGTTGAGCTGCTCAATAACCTTGAACTCGCTCTGCTGAATTATGCGGAGAAACTTGCTGGCTTCCTCTAGCGACACCTCCTTCTTGCCATAACCATCCTTTTTCTCTGGAAGCCCTTTCACCGGAATATCCTCATTCGGAGTGAGGGGCGTTTTATCATCTTGTTCTTCCACTACCTTAACCTTCCCCTTGACGTTTGTGGGCTGAATTGGTAGGTCGGGGGGCGCGAACACGCGACCGCTGCGGGTCACACCGCTCAGCCCCGTGATATTGGTTCCCTTGGCCGATAATGAACTGATGTCGGTGGCTTCTTCTTCCTTTTTGTTCGAAGGGGTGTACCTCCATGGGACTGCGTGGCTGTTTTGGTATGGGAAAGGGACAGGTTTAGCTGCCAAAGGGTGTCGAGGTTTTTGCGAAGCTGCGCCCTTGGTGAAATATATCACCAAAGGTTTAGGCTTTCCAAAGCTTTTCTCATCTTCAGACCCCATACATATATGCTTCTTTTCCCTCCCCTCATCACCGACTTCCAGTCAGCCTTGATCTATCATTCGCTGCAACAATTCCCCTACTGCCAAACATGTTTCCATGTTATGTAGCTTGCCGGGATGCAACAAACAAGAGTCCTCTTTATGCCCACCGTGGGGAATCACACCTCCCTTTTGTAGGGCCTCAAAGATAAACCTCCTAGGGGTTGCCACGTCCCTTAAAGGTTTAGACCTGGGCGGCCTATCTGACCCAATGGCATTAACCGCTCCTCCTCCATGATTGGCAAGCGGGTTGGTTTTCACGTTTGGCCGATCCTCTTGAAATGTCAGCCATCCAGCATCTATCAAATGTTGGACCTTGTATTTAAGGGCCAAACATTTTTCGATGGAATGCCCCGTGGTATTCCCGTGGTACGTGCAATTCGCATTAGGATCATACCACTTAGGGAAAGGGGGTTGGAAGATCTTCCCAGGAGTTATTACGGCCAGTTGGTTGGCGATGAGAGACGGCAAAAGGTCTTCATACGTCATTGGGAGTGGGGTGAATTCTGGAATTGGCCTCGGGGGAAAGTTCCTCATTGCGTTGGGATTGCCGGCCGGGCGAGTTGTGGTTGGAGTTGGAACTTGGGGGGCCTCCCTCTGAATGGGTGCCTTAGGCTGCATGGGTGCTGAATTAGAGGAGTTCCCGGCGTGAGCTGAGATGCTCAGATGATGTTGCGCGTACTGATGTGTACTATGAGATGTCTGCGGGGGTTTGACCCATGCGGGCGCCGAAGTGACGACGTAGGCATCTCCCTCCTTCCTTTTTGCCCCAGTTGCTCCGATTCTTTTAGCATTAGCACTTGTGGAGGAAACATAATCGAACTTCCCTCTTTTCAACCCTACTTCGATTCTTTCCCCGGCGAACACTAGGTCCGCGAAGCTGGACGACATGTAGCCTACCAACTTCTCATAGTAAAACACTGGCAAGGTGTCTACCATCATGGTGATCATCTCCCTTTCGACCATGGGAGGGGCCACTTGTGCTACCAGGTCTCTCCACCGTTGTGCGTATTCTTTAAAGGTCTTACCTTCCTTTTTGAACATATTCTGTAGCTGAGTGCGATCGGGAGCCATATCGGAATTATACTGATATTGCCTTAGGAAAGCAATAATCAGGTCCTTCCAAGTACGGATGCGGGAAGCTTCTAGATTAGTGTACTAAACAACCGCGGCTCCGGCCAAGCTATCTTGGAAAAAGTGTATTAATAGTTTCTCATCCCTAGAGTGCGCGCCCATCTTGCGACAATACATCTTGAGATGGTTCTTGGGACAAGTCGTCCCTTTATACTTGTCGAAGTCCGGCACCTTGAATTTTGGGGGGATAACAACATCTGATACCAAGCAAAGATCCGCGAATGGATATTCACCAAAGCCTTCAACAGCCCTCAATCTCTCCTCGAGGAGATCGAGTTTCCATCTTTCTTCGATCGTCGGGGGTGGTCCTTCTGTGGACAAGATTATTGGTTGTGCTGTGAGGTTGGGATGAGGCAAAGTGTTGCGTGCCGGCCCCTCGACGAGGATCGGGGGGTAGAACTCAACATCCCTTTGGGCATACTCTTGATGATCTTTATGGACCTCGTCGGGCTGAGGAGGCTCCCCTTCAAGGATGAGAGAAGGGATATGACCCGCATCATCTTGCATGACTGGCGGTGTGTAATTAGGCGGCAATCCATAAGGGTAAGCCGCTCAGTTGTATCCCAAATGGGGGTTGCTGTTGTGCCCCAGTGTGTTCCTTCCTCGTCCTACCGTATTTGGGGGAGGATGGTGCGCGGTAGCTAGGAGAGTCGGGTCTGCTTCGGCAGCCGAACTGACTGTGGCAGCGGTGACCATGTTTTTCTCCATGAGTTGTCTCATTCCTAGCATGACCTCCATCATAGAAGCCATTTGTTCTTTCAAAGCCGACATGTCGGTTTTCATCTGTTCCTGTGTCTCCTTTTGGTCACCCATCGTTCTAGATTTGGATCTAGTGCGATAGGGATGCCTTGTGGTGCGTTTAGTTATGGTGTTTTTCCTAGAAAAACCAAACGTGAGGAGTAGGTAAAAATTATGAATGCATGCTAGGGATAGAATGCAGGGGTGATTTGATTCGCACTAACTTTTGGAGTAAAAACATGGGATGAACTCATTTTACTCAAAAAGTTTATAACTAGTCAAGATCTGAGTGACAATACAAGTTCCCTAGCGGTTCCTAATTATATGGGCCATTAAATCTATCATATGCTGACAATAGTCGAGAAGTCCGTGGATCTCCTCGGGGGCGGAGTAGGTGTCTGCCATTGCTTTAGCCTTGGCTAGCAATCGGGGAAGTTCTTGACTCCCGTTCAAGGTAAGAGCAAATCGGTTTATCCACATGGTTGCCTCTTGGTGTAACGAGTCGATCACCCTTCCTCTAGCCTCCTTTTCCGCGTACACTTGGGCATACTCGTCTGCCACCCTATGCTCGTGGGCCGTGGCTAGACTTAGTTCTTCTTGGTACTTGGTGATGATAGCTAACATGTTGGTCTCTGTCTCGCGTAAACGCTGAGACAAGTTTCTTTTGGACCTTGAGCAAACGGCTAACTCTTCTTTTAAAACCATGCTATGTGCTCGTGATCGGTCTCTCTCTTCCCTTCGAAGCTTGAGCTCACTGTTGCTGCCCCATAACGCTCCACGGAATTTGTCATGGCCATGCTCTTCCTTGTAAGCCCTCTTGGTTTCTTGTTCAAGGGCTTTTGCGGTAGCTGCATTTTCTTCTCGTAACCCGGCATACTCTTTCCGGACATCTGTAGCGACCAACTTAAATTTTTCTTTGGCAAGTCTTGCTTTTCCTAGTTCGGTTTTCAGAGCTCGGACTTCTTCATCCTCTTCCGGAGCTTCGAAGTTCTTTTCGTTGATAATCTTTAACTTGGCGAGCCAATCTAAACCTCGTGTATGAACTTTCAGCCATTCATGATAACCACCAATGATGCCATTACAAATGCCCCTAAGTTCTTTATCTTTCCTTAACGGGCTTTCCCACGCCTTATGGACTCTTTGTATAACCTTGAAATTTTGCGCGTCAAAATCTCTCACAAGGAAAGGAGACAGGCTTTCTTCCGTCGGTGCTCCCCTCATGGGGTACCCTAACTGTCTTATAGCAAGTGCGGGATTATAGTTAATGTAACCCCTCGTTCCTATCAACGGGATGTTTGGGTAGCCTCCACATGAGAAGAGAACACCCTACTTTCCTTCTTTCCACCGTGGAAACCAATTGACTGTTCTACCTCCTATCCCAGCCAAGTGTTGGTCCCAATCTACTCTTCTTTTCTCGATGCACGAGCGATGGCTTTGGAGCGGACATGGATGCCTTATGTCTTGTTGGAATAAGTGCGAAACCAACCATACACAAAGAGCGGGTAAACAACAGATGATCCGTGCACTACTCTTTTCGCACCTTTGGTCAAATGTGTCAAATAAGTCTGCCAAGATAGCTACCACCAGGCTCTCTTTGCTATGGTGATATGCAAGGAAAGCATCAATTGCGGCTAGGTCCACCAAACCATCCACGTTTGGAAAGAGGACAACCCCAAAGATTAGCAATGCTAATACATCCATAAACGGGACCCACTCCTCTTGATTCATCATATCCCTTGCCTTGCCTTCTAAGTACTTCCGTGGTAGGCCCACTATGCCGTTTCGAGTTTGCTTCACGCGGTCCAATCCTCTCACCGAATCCCTGACCACAATTGCAATTTTGCTCAAGGAGGGAAGAAACCCGGAGAAAAGATACGGTTTCCTTCCCCCAAGAGGACATCCTAGAATCTCCTCAAATTCTTCAACGGTCGGTACTAATTGGAAGTCTCCAAACGTGAAGCATCTCAAGGGCTGGTCATAGTATTGGGTGAGTGATGCAATGGCTTCTGTGGATGTCTCTGCTATGGTCAAATCTAAGATCTTTCCGTACGCCTTGCGGAAGGCTTGCATTTGGAGAGGTCCCATCAACCGCCCCAACTCCTTAATGCTGGTGATATCTAGGCCCTTAATCTCGACTTGATAAAACCTTTTGCCAGTTTGATTTGTCCCCATGTTTACTAAAGTGAAACAAAAACCCGGTGCAAATCAAAACTTCGACATCTATCATGGGTGGAATGGATGAAGGAATGCACATGACACAGATGAATACGGGAACCCGGGAAATTGTCTCCTTCTTAGATACAACATCTTGGGGTAGCATAGTGCCCGACGTATGTATTTAAGAAGGTGACACGGACCCTCCGTTGGTTTGCAAAAGAGAGGGGATCAAGACAGAACCCGTGCGTGATGCATATGCGAAAGGCACAACACAGGAATGTACAGTATGACAATATTCACAGAATATATAAGCAAAAGGGGTACATGACACTTATGCATGGCAGTGTGAAAAAAATGGCACGCAGCGTGTCCGCTTCGTGCCCCTATTCAATGGACCTATGGGAGGGAGCTAACTAGGCTTTTAGTGATAATTCCCAAGGTGGTCATATCTCTCTTGATGGTCTCTAGAGGTGTCATCCCCTTCGAAGAATATATTGCAGCAGTAGGGACTACTAGCAACAATATGTTATCAAAGAGAAAAACTCTAGATGAGGGTTCACTATAACCAAGCAAGTCGGAGACCTAGCATGATCAACGATTCACCTCCACTCCTTATGTTCCCATGAGCCCGGGTATAGGGCCCTTTTTCAACTCACCGTGTGTGCAAATAGTGTTGGTGTTTGTGTGCATCAAATGAATAAATATTTACCTCATGCATACATTTTAAAACGCACTAAAAGCATCAAAGAGTTTATATATACAAGAACATAAGAAAAATAAAGGGAAACCAACAAAGGAGGATGTCATGATAAAACATTGTACAAGATTAAATGGCCTAACTCTCAAAAATAGTCCCCAGCAGAGTCGCCAACTATCGCAACCTACCCTTCGGCGGGAGGGCGACGCGTGACTCGCGGGAGCGTGTTCCAAGAAAGGAATACGCACGGAGTCGCCACCAACGTTTATTTGAGGAAAACGTCGAAAAAAACCGGAAAAGACGTGATCTACGAACTTAAAGTGAAAGATTCGGGAGTTGTATTTACGCACAGGGAAGGTATTAGCACCCCACACATCCGTCACAAGAGACGGCAACCTTTAATCAAATGTGCAAACATGACTTCAATTTTTATGTTCCTTTTTACGTCTTTATTTCTTTTTGTACTTTTTATATTTTTTATCTTTTTGCGGTTGATGAGGGTGTTTCCCTTGCTCCTACGTATTCCTTAATTGCAATAAAGAAATCAGACCTACGTAGTTCTTTGTGAACAAAGTGTTTGGTTAAGTTGTTTTTATCCTTTTTGCAAGATATGTTTTTATTGAATGAAAGGTCATTTAAGGCGTTGTACCATTAAACAAACTTTCGATTCTTTTTGAAAAGAGAGAAGATATTAAGGCATTGAACCATTAATGATCTCTTTATTTTTTGAAAGAGGTAATAAAGTTACATGTTGGTTTTAGGCCTTTAGAAATCTACACTTAACCAATAAAAGCGGAAAAGACCATTTCAAGGTGTTGGACCTTTGAAAATGGCCTTTTTTAGGCGATGACAAAAGTTTGGTTTATGAATTGATTTTAGCCTTAGTTTCACTTTGGTTATTAGTCGATTCGATTAAGAAAGAAAAATCCCAAAGAGAAACGTCTGATTGATTTTTTTTAATTTATTTTACTAAAATATATTTTTTATTATTATATTATTATTTTACCTCTTTTTGGTTTCCAACGTGGTTACAGCATGACTGAACGGTCGGATCTCATTTTAACAGAAATTAACGGATGTTACAATTCAAATGATCGGTGGAAATTTATTTTATTTTTTGATTAGGCGAGAAAATAACTTAAGTAAATGACTAAAGCACGTCAAAAGGGGGTACGGAAAATAAATGAAATGAAAATAAAAGCACATAAAAACAAATGAGGACCACTAAGGGTACATAGAATGAATTGAAAAGTTCAATTTCGGGAACTTATCGGTTGAAGACCGAAGAACGACGAAGAACGAACGAAGAACGTCGAAGAACGATTGAAAATCTTCGCGAAATCACCCATGGAAACGTTACGGAAGTGCCTCGGCTTGGATTTTCTTCATGAAAACAATTTTTTTCACTAATTTCAAGTGATCTCGAATTACCAGGAGGGCTGAACCTTTTTTCCTTTCACTTCTCCCCCTATTTATAGGAAAATGGGGGAGAAGCTTGCCACCCAGCTCACCCAGGCGAGCTAGGTTGCTTCCTCCAGAAGCAACTGCCTTTTGGAGGAATTTTCTGGAAGGTCCAAGTGGGCCTGGTTGCTATTTGCACCCCCATTTTTACTAAGTACACCCCCTGCCTTTTTTTGGTGATTCTTTTTCCGTAACGTTACGAAACTTTACGAATTTCGTAACGATGCTTGTTTTCTTTCCGTAATGTTATGAAACCTTACGGAATATGTAATCAAACCCATTTTGGTTCCCGGGATGTCACGGAACTTTACGGATTGTGCTACAATGCTTTCTTTTGACTTCGGGCATGTCACGAAACTTCACGAATTGCCTAACGATGGGTGCCAAGTACCTCGAAGTGGTCAAACGAGGGTCGCATCCCAACAACGGATGGTCCCCAGACGAAATTAGGGTATGACACCCGGTACTAGACCTATATCCATAACACCTTATAGGATGTCCCCTATAGAGTTTAGTGAGCTTAAGAAACAGTTAGAGGAGCTCTCAAAGAAACAGTTTGTGAGGCCTAATGTGTCACGCTGGGGAGTGCCGGTGTTGTTAGTTAAGAAGAAGGATGGGACTATGAGGCTATGTGTAGAATATCACCAGTTGAACAAGGTGACAATTAAGAATAGGTACCATTTGCCTAGGATAGATGACCTAATGGACCAATTAGTATGGGCTTGTGTGTTCAGTAAGATAAATCTCAGGTCAGGTTACCACCATATTAGAGTGAAACCTAAGGATATTCTAAAGACTGCCTTTAGGACCCGTTTGACCATTATGAGTACTTGGTTATGCCTTTTGGTGTGACCAACACCCCTTACCTAGATAGTTTTGTAGTGATCTTCATAGATGACATCTTGGCGTATTCCAAGACTAGAGAGGAACATGAGGAGCATTTGAGGGTTATGTTGCAAACCCTTAAGTTCAACAGACTGTATGCTAAGTTGTCCAAGTGTGAGTTTTGGCTAGAGAAGGTAAGCTTCCTAGGGCACGTTATATCCAAGGTAGAGGCGGTGATGAGTTGGGAGAGTCCAAAGTTAGTGTTTGAGATTAAGAGTTTCCTTGGTTTACCAGGTTACTACCGCAGGTTCATAGAGGGTTTTTCTAAGTTAGCCTTACCTTTGACCAAGCTTACTCCTAAGGGTCAAGCTTTTGTGTGGGATGCCCAGTGTGAGAGTATTTTTCGTACCCTTAAGGAAAGGTTAACCACTACACTAGTTTTAGTGTTACCCGACCCGAGCGAACTTGTTGTGGTGTACTGTGATTCATCCAAGATGGGTTTGGGTGGAGTGCTTATGCAGCAGGGATAGGTAGTGGCCTATGCTTCTCGAAGGCTTAAGATTCATGAGAGGAATTATCCCACGCATGATCTTGAGTTAGCAGTTGTAGTTTTTGCTCTTAAGCTTTGGAGGCATTATCTTTATGGATCTAAATTTGAGGTGTTTAGTGACCATAATAGTCTTAGATATTTGTTTGATAAGAGAGAGCTTAACATGAGGCAGAGGAGATGGTTAGAGTTCCTTAAGGATTACGATTTTGAGCTTAGCTATCACCCAGATAAAGCTAATGTAGTAGCTGATGCCTTAAGTAGGAAATCCCTTTAGGTGTCTGCTTTTATGGTTAAAGAATTAGACCTCTTAGAGCAGTTTAGAGACACGAGTTTAGCATGTGAGATCACTTCTGGTAGCATTAAGTTGGGTATGTTGAGAGTCACCAGCGAACTCTTAAACGAGATCCGTGAGGGTCAAAAGTCCAACCCATTCTTGTCAGCTCAGTTAGAGTCCATAGCTGCAAGGAAATAGAGTAGTTTTAGGGTGGGGCCTGATAGAGTCTTGAGATTCTAGGATAGGGTGTGTGTTACTAGTGTACCCAAGCTTAGGAAAGCGGTCTTGGAGGAGGGCCACAAAAGTAGTCAGAGTATCCACCCAAGAGCGACTAAGATGTACCAAGGCCTTAGGCAAATGTTTTGGTGGTCGGGTATTAAGAGAGAGGTTAATGAATTTGTCCTTGCATGCCTAGTGTGTCAGAAAGCAAAGATAGAACACCAGAAGCCTTCAGGGAAGTTGCAACCTTTAGAGATACTTGAGTGGAAGTGGGATAGCATCTCCATGGATTTCATGGTGGGGTTACCTAGGACCCCCAAAGGTTTAGATTTCATTTGGGTTATCGTGGACAGGTTGACGAAATTTGCTTACTTCATCCCAATTAACATCATATATTCCTTAGAGAGGTTGACTAGCTTGTACATTAGTGAGATAGTTAGACTACACAATGTTCCTTCTAGCATAGTCTCTAATAGAGATCCCAGATTCACTACTAGATTTTGGGAGAGTCTTCATAAAGTCTTGGGGACCAAGCTTAGATTGAGTTCTGTTACTAGCCTTAGACTAATGGTCTGACCGAGCGCACCATCCAATCCTTAGAGGACCTCTTGAAAGCCTGTGTTAGAGCAAAAGGGTAGCTGGGATAGTTTCTTACCCTTGATAGAATATATATACAACAATAGTTTTCACTCTACTATAGGTATGGCACCTTATGAGGAATTGTATGGTAGGAGATGTAGGACACCTTTATGTTGTTAGATCTCGGTGAGAGCATTGCCTTAGGACCTAAGGTGGTTCAACAAACCACTAAAAAGGTCAAGTTGATCCAGGAAAGGATGAGAGCAGCCCAAAGTAGGCAAAAAAGCTACTGTGATAGGAGAAGAAATGACCTTGAATTTGTTGTAGGTGATCATGTATTCCTGAGAGTCACTCCGTGAACTAGGGTTGGCAGGGCGTTGAAGTCCCGTAAGCTCACACTTAGATTCATTGGTCCCTTTGAAATCCTAAAGTGTGTCGGTCCAGTTGCGTATCAGGTGACCTTGCCACCATCTCTCTCAAATCTCTGTCTTCCATATCTCTCGGCTCAGAAAATATGTTCATGATCCGTCGGATGTGATCGAGTTGGACAATGTCCTAGTGAAAGAGAACTTGACATATGAAACACTGTCACTGAGGATCACCGACCATATGATCAAGCAACTAAGGGGGAAGGAGATTCCCTTGGTCAAAGTGGTATGGGGGAGTGCTTCGGGCGTGGAAGACACTTGAGAACAAGAGAGTCAGATGCGTGACACATATCCTACCTTGTTCGATACTAGTAAGTTTCGAGGGCAAAACTTCTTTTAAGGGGGATGGAATTGTAACAGTCATCCCTTGATTTTTCTTTTAAATAAATAAATAAATAATAAGATTAGGTCATTAGAACTCTCACTATATAAAGGAACTTTAACCCTGAGTAGCTTTGTAAAAAAATTTCTGTTCCTTTTTCTCTGACTCTCAAGAACCCTAACAGAGCAACTGAATAAGGAGCTTTAGAGAGTACCAGAAACGTCACCATTGCTAACGGTGAACGTTTGAGCGATTATCTCAAGGTAAGGGATGAGTTACTCACGTTTGGAAATTAGAATGAACATGTGTAGAGATCTCTAAAGGATCAATTTTTGGGTTATTTTATGAAATTCAATTTTTTTAACCAGTTGTCCGTGTTTGACACACAAATTGATGTCCCGATGCAAATTTGTTATGAAATTGATGTGTTCCTGTATTTAGTGTGAACCCTATAAATTGAGATTCTTTATAATCAGCATAAAAATTGTGTGACAATGATTTTGTTTATACTTAGATATATTGGTCTTTCAATCTTGTTGATTTCTTTTTCTTCTTTCTAAAATTTTCAACGCCGCACTATATACAAATACACATATTGATACTTTTATTTCACAAGCTTTATTTTTTTTCTTCCGCGTACGTGACTTCTCATCATGAAATGCATAAATGCACCTGTTATTACATAATTGAATTGACTAAAGCTATTTGAAGGAATTAACTAAAGTTTTGTTCACATTTGTAATTAGACATTTAGGGGATGTCCATGACTTCTTGAAATATGTTTAGAATATAGATATATATGTTTTCCATATAAATCAATGTAAGTATATAAATTTTTTATTTGTTATATATATATAACCAATAATATGTTTAATATTATTGTTATTATATATATATATATATATATATATATATATATATATATATATATATCCGTTCCCATGCACTTGTTGTCTCGTTCGCTACCTCCTGTCATAATTACGACATTGGCCCTGTTGGAGTTCTGATATAGCTGCAATCTATCCCATATTGATACGTTTTTTTATATTAAATATGTTTCTTACTTTTATATGTATTTATATATGTTTAATGCGTTTAATCAATGGAGATTTTGATTTGGTAAACGGATTTACAGTAAATATATTCCTACGTTTCTTACTTTCATATATTTATATATATTTAATACGCTATATATATATATATATATATTACATGTATTTATATAATGATGAGTTATGCATATTTGTTATATGTAAATATATTTATAAGTTTTGTAGTTAGATATATTTTATTATTATAATATGTGTTTTTTCATTTGTTAAGTATATTTTGTAGTTAGTTAACCTGTGGAATATTAAATTATGAACATGATATATGATTGTGAATAAGTGAGTGGTTAATATTTGATGTGATATTAGTGTGGTGAGTTATGAATTATATAATAACTCAACTTGTGTTTATCTTAGAAAAAAAATGTTTATGCGTGAAGTGTTAAAAGAAAAGTATAGGGTTCTAAGGTAGGAACCTGATGTATTAAATTGTAACACAATATGTTAAATGTGTTTAAAACAAAAGTGTGAGGTCGTGGGTATTATATAATTCATGAACAGTGTCTGTGTGTAAAAATTATTTTAGGGGTTAGACCTAAATCAGGAAACTAAGGCCCTAATGGATTCTTCAGAGTCTAGGCCTTGGAAGTAAAGACACTCGGTTTGAGTGCTCCTCTAAGCCTATGTTGATTTCATATGGTTGGATCATTCTCCCAAAATAGTGACTCTGACCGGTCACCTTATGATTTTACTTAGTGAGAGTGACCTAACATACTCATTATGTGGTGTTTTTGTTATGTACTCCTAAGTGCCTCAGTGTGATTTTTCACTGACATGGTACCACATTGTATATAGGCTTGAGTCTTAGTATAATTATTGCATAACACCTGTGAATTGTTTATTATGAAATTGATGAGTATTGTTACGTTTTGACTCGAGTGTGTGATTCATGTATAATATGATTGGTGATTGAAATATGAAATTTAAATGATAAATTGGTGAAGTAACGCAGATTGAATTAAGTTGAGTTATGTTATAAATAATTGTATAATATATTTTACTTATGTTTTTATTTATCTGTATTTTATTTAAACATTTGATAACTCACTCCCGGTGTGTATTTGTATTTGGACTAATTGCCATTTTTTTTTTCAAGAGAGCCATCATATGATGAGTTCCATGTTGGAGATGGAGAGACTTAGTTTGTGACAGGGAAATATTTTAATAAATGTAACATCGGGGCATAAGGTTTTACTTCATATGTTATAATTCCATGAATGATATAGTTGTTTTATGTTTTCTGCTTTAACATTTTTTTATTCAGAATGAGCGGTCTTGTTTTGAGGTAGGATAATTTTATCATTTATTCGAATAAGTTCTATTATGATTTCACTAGGTGGATATGAATCTTTTATCCTTTTGAATTATTTTTATTTAAATCTGTTTTAAAAAATTTAATTAATTTTGCATTTTTTTTCCTTTTATTATTAGTTTGTATTTGTGTGGGTAGAGGGTGTCACAAGAATTAAAAAAATTATAAGAAGTTCATCTTTTTTAGATTGATAGATTTTGAGTTAACTAGCTAAAAGTTACAATTCTGTAGTGTTGTTTGAACGGGTGAAGCAGTGCACTTTGCATGATTCCTTACATGAGTTTATTCAGTTGAACTAGTGTATTGTTGTTCATCACATTTCATATCTTTGTTTTAATGTTGGGTTAGGCTATAATTGTAAAATTATGGTCTTGTTTTGAATTTGATTAATTTAGCTTATTATCATTTATATCTATTTTTATATGCTTAAAGTTGTAACATGATTATTTAATGTCCCTTGCTCATGCGCAGATAATAATGTGTGGTGAAAATATTCAAAAACATACTTTGAAGACATTTTGCTTGATGACTTTATGTACCATGAAAGCCGTCAATAGATCATGCAGGATGAGAAAGCTAAGTTGTAAGTCAAGAGTTTTGGTAGTCCATTATTTGTAGCGGATTGAAGGCTCCACAAAAGTTAAATTTTGATGTTGACTAACCAACAGACAATTACGAAAAAGAATTTGAAGATCAAGGATATATCATTCTGATGGCTTAAAACAGATTTCAATTTCAAGTCCTGAGCAGATAGTTTAGTTATCCTAACGTCACTGGCATCAGGTTTGTGGATGAGAAGAACAACTATTCATACAAAGGATTGCTTCAATAATAAAAATT
Source organism: Glycine max (assembly GCF_000004515.6). NCBI lineage: Eukaryota > Viridiplantae > Streptophyta > Magnoliopsida > Fabales > Fabaceae > Glycine > Glycine max. The sequence continues at coordinate 27,287,916 of NC_038241.2, forward strand.
TATTTTTGTTATATGATTTGGGCCATAAACTCGCATGAGAAATATTCACTTGCTTCAATAAGGAAAAAAATTATTGAAAGACATCTGCGTATGTTAAATTAAATTATGTGTTATTGTGTGTAAACTAAATAAGAGCATTGTATGTTATATATTTTACTAACCCAACAAAATTTTTAGGCAACTTATATATCTTAATGGTGAAAGACAATGATTATTGTTTTGAAGTAATCACATCAAGTTTTCAGAAGAGATGAACGTGGTGGAGGTTGGTGCTGGCAGTTTCGGGATTGATTTCTCTGCACATTCTCCCCAGCCTTTGCATCATGACTATGATCACCTTAGAAATGCTCTATGGGTTTTTACCTTTGTTAATGCGTTTCTTCTAGCAGCCGTACATAAGTACTAAAAGAGAAAATATGCAATTTCAGACCTCAAGCACCTTAGAAAATATCTCTATATGGATTGGTGTGTCTGTGAAATGGAATTGTCGCTAAGAAAAGGCTTGTTTGGACAAAATCCAACCAATGCACTCCAAGAGTAATATTTGTGAAGTTGAAAATAGACTGGAACTAAATTTGGTGTAAACTGAAAACCTAAGAAAGGATTTTTTTTCTTCTTATTATTACTGAATTTGTATTTTTTTCCTCCTTCATTCATCATTTATGTTTGAATTATGGTATGGCTTCCAGGTAAAAAAAAAAAATTGAAATGTAATCCCTTTCCCTTGTGTTATGTTCCTGTAAGAATCCATTTTCTTAAATATAGTTACTTTATGGTCCAAACACGAAGGAACATATTTTAAAGACTTTATGGTGTCAAGTGATAAAAATATAAATATCCGGTAATGAAGTTAATAGAAGTCCCTGTATTTCTTGAATGATTGTTTACATTCTTTTGAAAGTTACTGTGTACAAAGACAATCAAATGGAAAATTCGTAATCTTCACTATCATATCCTATCAGATAATTACATAAACCTTTACATATATATATATATATATATAATTTAATTCCTATTTTTTTATTTCAAAAAATCATTAACTCAAAGAACTGAAAGGAACGATACAAAAATTGTTGGGTATCACGTGAGAATGAAGGCAGTTGCTATATTTCCTCTCTTTACTTATCCATTCTCATTTTCAATTTATTTTCCAAAAAATGCACTCATCTATTTACTTAGAAAATGGAAACTTAGAAAATGAAAATGGATTAGCAAGGAAGGAGAGTGAATATAACAAGTATCAAGAATCACTTGTTAGCATTTTTTTGTCGACCTTTCTTAGACAATTTTCCTCCAACTAAAAAAAATCAATATACAATACTCAAATCCAAAATCTTTCACACATAGTAATCTTGCTTAAATTAAGATTCAATTACCGTTATTTCCCTATGCATCTTTTCATGAAAGTGAAAATTGACCCAGAAAAAAGGAAAAAAATTACAAAACTACTTTCCCAATTTGGGAAGATGTAACATCATAGAATAACAAATATTACTTCAGGTAGTAAGATAGTAAGTAAGGAGTGAACTCATATCCTAAAATTTCAAAAGAATAAGAGTTCAACTGTCAATATAAAAAGATCTTATTGATAAATAAGATATAATGCCTATATAAGTATTCTTTAATACTTGGTTCTACCACAGTTATGCTTTCTATTCATAAAAAAAAAAATAACATAACAGCGGACCAAAAATATGATAACACAAAAAGGGATCATTTCTATTCATGGTATATATCACAAATATACAAGAGCAACCTATCCTGAGATAATCTTACCACAACATGTCAACATCCAAAACGTGTTGTATAGAAAAAATGTATAATATGCTAAATGTAAACTTTAAACGTGTAAGTAATAATACAAATTACTAAGATGTTCACATATTAAAAAAAAACGACCCAAATTAAGAAAACAATTTCTTATTAGCAAGGAATTCTATTCAAAGAAGTATGAATTAAAGGACTCCTTTGCTATTAATGACATCAGTGGCAGTGGCTTGTGCATCAGATGAAACTGCAGCACCAGAGAGAGTGGGTGCTTCAGTGGCTCCAGCTCCACGACCTGGCTTTGGTTCTTGGTGACCTTGTGCACCATAACCCTGACGCTTATAATCCTCCAAGTCCTTGTATTTCACATAGGGACTATCCTCCATTGGAAGCCCTTCAGTGCTGCTTTCTTTACCTGATTCATTTTGTGGCTTTGTTTCCTTAGATGGTTGTTGTTGCTTCTCCATCTTTCTCTCTTTGTTTTTGTTTTTTTCTTTTTTTTTCATTTTGAACCTTTCTTTATATAGGATATAGTAGACCTTCTATTTCTTCAAGAGCTGTGCCATTTGGCTAAGTATAACACACGTGGGATCCCGCAGAAATTTCAGGAAAACGTGGCAAATTTAGGAGGACCTTCCTGTTTCTATCCACAAGATAATCAATGAACCAGCTGAATCTCCACATAGCTCTCAGCTCCACGTATTTTTTGGTTGGAGTTTACGTTATGAATTATGATGACGCGTATGATAATGAGTTATAAGTGAGTTAAATATGTTTTCCATATTCATAAGTTGTAATATAACTCATCATGTTTTTATCACTTAAATTTTACTTTTTTACTTTATTATCTCAATTTTATTTTTCTTTTTATTTAAGCATCCGACGTTAGTTAGGATCCACTAAATGATGATATGACATTTCGTTATATGTCACGTACATTATCATTTAATAATCACTACTACAAAGTTGATGTTTTACATTGGTTATTTGGTAGATATGACGTCGACCATGGTTACCCAATCATCTTAGAATGTGATATATTCTAAGACGGTCTTGGCGTCGAAATTATCTTCGAATGTATCACATTCTAAGATGGTTTTAGCGACAAGACCATCTTAAAATGTTTCAAGACAGTCTCGTTTATCAAATTCTAAGATAGTCTCGATACCGAAATCGTCTTAGAATCTGACACATTCTAAGACGGTCTTAGAGTTGAGATCGTCTTCGAATGTGTCACATTCTAAGACGGGTCTGGCGTCAAAACCGTCTTAGAATGTGTTATTTTTTTTTTAATGTCATTTGTTTTCATTGCCACCTATATTACAATGATTTAGAGACTAATACGTTTTTATTAATTGCCACCTAATAATGTGTAAAAAGTACAACCATATATATATATATATATATATATATATATATATATATATAAACTACAACTTTTCATTAACCCAATCAACAAGGTAGCAATGTGCATACACTAAATTTGCAAAGTCAATTTCATGAAGAAGAGACTTTTGTTCAAAAGCGACAAGAGCAGCTGCACTATTCCAAATTCCGTGCTCAGACATTCACTCACAAAGCAAATGAATAGGTAGGCATGTGAAATGGGGCATGTAGAAATTCTCGATCATTTTCAATAGGAATTTTGTTTTGTGTGTGCCTCTCAGGCCTTAGGACTCCTCCTAGATATTTTATCAGCTGGTTCTTTATCTCCCGTCCAATTTGTGCTTGTATTCAACCTTGGGGAACTGCTACCCTTTTTGTTATTTCTCACTGGTGAGAAAGCTGGTACAGATTTTCCATGACCAACAAAAGGATCAATATCCTCATATACTTTTCCATTTGAAGTTGAAAAACTATCATTTTTTGGCTTGCAGAACTACTAAATTTACTAATTTCTTCCAACGAGTTCATAAAGTGGCCTGCAGATGAATCCACTGGGGCTGAAGCTGATTCAAATACTTTGAAAGGGTCTTCTGATGCAATAGGGGTTGTTTTAGATGCACTGACAGTTGGTTCTGAGGATAAACCGATATCAGGAGTGTGTCTGTTGATAACAATATATAAAAAATATTATGATACATCAACCATTCACGAAATAAACAATATCTATGAATCAATCATCAAAGATAAGTACAGACAAGTATCAAGTTGTTCATTCCACTTATTTGACAATAATATTCTGTAGACATTGATTGGGAGACTCACATAAGATATAAGAATAAGACACAATGTTCATAGAAAACATTTTGAATTGATATATGATTATTTAACATAGAAACAAATAACTTTTTAACACATTTTCCTTCAAAAAGATTACAAATTTATCTTTGATATTACATCTTATTCTCATTCTTTTCCACTCTTAGACCATTGTTAGTTGGGATATCTATGTTACTCATTCATATTCACTATAACTTTCAAAAACATATTTATCAAGAAGTTAATAAAATAGAAGAGAAAGACATGATATTTTTTTCCCAAGTTGCATACACATTTTTAATTTAAAATTTTAATTATCATATAGAAATTACAAAGCAGAAATTAAAACAAATAGAAATTTATCTTCAAAAAAACAAAATGATGCATGTACCAACATACAAAACAATAGAGTTTGTCTAGACAGTTAAAAGGAAAGGGAACGAAAATGATCAAGTAGTGGCCCTTATGGAATAGAAAAGAATGAAAAGAACAACATAAATCATTTAATAGATATGCACTTTGTGCCATAAATAAAATAATTTAATAAAAGAATTGGCTATAAATGTGTTTCTGCTTCTTACTTTGATTAATTTTATGCACATACAATCACATGTTCTCAAATTCAAATTATAACTTATCCCTTTTCCCCTCACTTTGTCCAATATCTCAAGGACCAAAGAGTCGATGTAAAATTGATTCCTTGGAATGGACCATCCCCTCTACTTTCCTTTTACCACATCAAATTCATATAATAATAATAATAGTGGGAAAAGGATTTTGTTAGTTGTAGTAGTAGTAGTATTCGTATTAGTAAATAGTAATAATAGTATTGGATGGGATTCCTCCTTCTGCTATTCACATTCTCTTTTGTTCTGTCTAAACAAATGACATGCTTAGAAACAACAAATGAAAATTATCACCTAGAACCTCAAAACTTATTTCTAATGGAAGGATAAACCTTGATCTAGAAACAAAAAATGCTAAACTTAATCTTTACAGGGTGCATGACATTCTCAAACTCTGAAAAACAATTTAGGTTTAAGATTTGATAACAATTACTCAAACTCTCCTATTAGAAAGAGTAACTTAAGTTGACCCAATTTGAGGGTGCTATACTGCATGTACACAAAAATAAATAATTAGATAACCACTAAAAACATCACCTCATTGGTCCTCTTTGATACTCCTTTCAGTTTGTTCGGTTGCCAAACTAAAGAAAAGCATAGCAAAAGTTACTAAACCTTTTTCATTCAAACTGTGCTATGCATAATTAAATATCTACCAGATAAATTACTTAACTGACTAATATGACACGAACAAAAAACTTAAGATTGTGCACAAGATATTATATGAATCTTAACTCCCAAACATAGTTTGCAATACATCGACACATGAAATATATAGAGGAACTGAGGAAGATAATCTCTCCCCCATCAAAATAGCATCACCACCTCTAGTTCCACCTACAAGTTAGTCCTACAGAGTATAGACCTAATGCCAGAATAGTTTTCTCCATGTTCCAAACAACTAATATCAATTTTAGAGGGGCCAGAAAGTTCAAAATTCAAACAAAAATCCATTGAGTTTTTTAGAGGACTAAATCAGGGGTGGGGTTTCCAATTCCTTGTTTAATTGCAATAATAGTCAGTCGTTAGCTAAGACTTTCCAACATGTTCAGTATACAATGGTGATAAAATTTTATAGTCATTGGGGGCAAAAAATAGTAGAAAGCTTTCAATGAAGATCATCGAGGAGAAATTTTGTAACTAGATGATCTTGTCTAAACACAGAGAATTCAAATTTCAGGAAGATTATTGCTAATGATTTGCTTTCTCCATGCAAATATAAACCTAGTTATTAAACCATTCACTACTCCAAAATCACTTGATTCCTTAATGAAGCTCATACCTAATTAATATTTGAAAAAAGCTTTATTCCCTTTCCCTTTTAAACAAAATGTAACATAAGGCATATAAAATTCAAACTATGTTTTGTAGGTGAAGAAGGGTGATACCCCAACTATCTTTTGACTTCTTAATGTCAAGATCGAGCACTGAATGATGATGATTTACTTTCCTCAAGGTCATCATCATCTTCCCAATCCTCAACCGAATACCACCAAATCAAATCTTCAAAGACAACATCTGCATTTGCTTCCCTCAATGCTGACATATCTAGTAACAAAGCCATTATTGGTTTGTTAGTCTTATATATTGAAGAAACTTTGGATCAATAACTACAAAGTGAAAAGGAAAAAAAGTCCATTATATATATAATTCTATTTGGATCAATAACTAAAACTACCATAAAACAAATTTAATGTAACACCATTCAACTACTTGTTATGGAACTCTTTAAAAAAAGTCAGTTTGGATGCTGATGAATATTTGGTGTCTTTGGATTAATGAAATGACAATATTTCAGCCTCACAAAGTTCATCGAAGGAGATGAATGTTTACTATCTTTGGATTTTTATTTATTTGTTTGTTTGTCCAAGACTAACTTTCTACAAATAGATTTTTGGTTCATGATAAATCATAGCCAAAAGAAACAAGGCTTCCAGCGTGTTACTTTCATTTTCAAATCTTGATTTAGACAACAAAAAAGAGGATATTGTACCTATAACTCACAAGCTTAAATTGTCCATCAAGAGGCACAAAACAAAGAATTTTATGAGACTCCAAAGGCTGAAAAGTAAAAACACCAGTAATATTATCACTGTCAAAGTGTCAATTTTTTAGAAGTGGTAAAGGAGAATGAGCCTATAGACCTGTTTATAATTACATCCATTTCTTCAACTGTGAGTAGAGATTAGTTCTTGAGACAAGTACCTCGTATACAATGACAAAGTTGTGTTTCATTATGTCCTCGTTTAAGGCCCCAAAATAATCGATGAGGACATCGGCTACCCTACAAAGGAACTACAAATCACCATGTTCTCTGTATACCAAAATCCAGTGTCCTTGACAAACCTAATATTTATAGTATACAATGTTATGTTAACATTTTTAGTCACATGAAATCTTCATGACAACTGAGACATTACAAGCAACAACCAATAACATTTTTCTTACCTTCAACATTGTGTAGTGCAGGGAGGTTCACATGCATGTATGATCTTGGTCTGCTTTTCATCATCTCAAAAAGACTATTAGATCATGTTAGCATCCAAATAATGATAAAGTAGTCAGAGCAAATTCTTGTAAGTAGTCACCCATTGATAAAAGAAACTTCATTTCTCTCTTCCTAAAAGTTCACAAATTAACCACTTTGAGAAGAAAGTCCAAACCAACCTGAATCAACACAACCATCAAGTTTATCATCCGTTGAATACTCACACAGCTTCAATCCTTCTTTTGAAAGAACATCCTCTTTAGCCCTCCACTGAGAAGGTCAAGGTTCACTGGCATAACTGGTGTCGTCTACAGTCTCAGACTCTGAGCTTGTCCATGTTTGGCAATATGCAAAACAATGTCTACTCATTGGGGGAAAACCAAGAGTATGGGAAGGTGAAGAAGGGTGATACCCCACATCAGAATTTTCATCAAAGTTGGATGATTTATCCATGTTAGCTCAAGAATATGTCATTTAAGTACTTCAACACATGCACATAAACATGAAAGTCAAGTGACAAATTGAGCTTGTGTTTATGGCCTCTAAATTTGACTACTTCATCATCACTTTGAGACATACTATATAGGATGTAAAAGCATCACATAAATAGAACTTACCTTAAACCATACAAATCTTAATTGAGATCCAACATAGATATAGAAAACAATAAGCACAAAAAAAAAACGAGATGAAAAGAAAACACAGAATTTGAATGTTAAATTGTCTTGTCCAAAAAAGCTCCCTAAGAATGTTGTCGCAACCTACCCTTCAGCGGGAGGGCGACGCGAGACTCGATGGTGCATCTTCCAACAAAGGAAAATGTGGAGCCGCCACCAACGTTTATTTGAGGAAAATGCTAGAAAAACCAAAAAGACAAAGCCACGGATGATGACATTGAAGTTCTTCTTTTTCCTTTTTATTCTCCCCCCACCCCCCCTTTTTTTAAAAAAAGCATAGAAACAAAGGTCGTTGAGTCCTATGGAGCACAAACAAGGACAAAAGACATTGAAGTCCTTGAGATGAAAACATTGTCGTCTTTGAAATGTAAATGAAGGCATTGTCGCCTTCTAAAAGCATAAATGACTGAAGACATTGTCATCTTCGAAATGTAAATGAAGGCATTGTTGCCTTTTGAAAGCATAAATGATTGAAGACATTGTCATCTTTTGAAATGTAAATGAAGGCATTGTCGCCTTTTGAAAGCATAAATGACTGAAGACATTGTCATCTTTCGAAATGTAAATGAAGACATTGTCGCCTTTTGAAAGCATAAATGACTGAAGATATTGTCGTCTTCAAAATGTAAAGGAGAAGATGACCTTGATTGCTTCTGCAAGACAAAAGACTATGATAGTCTTTGAAAGGTAAAGGAGCAGATGACCTTGATTGTCTCCGCAAGACAAAAGACTATAATAGTCTTTGAAAAGCAAAGGAGCGGATGACCTTGATTGTCTCCGCAAGACAAAAAAGACTATGATAGTCTTTGAAAAGTAAAGAAGCGGATGGCCTTGATTGTCTCCGCAAGACAAAAGACTATGATAGTCTTTGAAAAGTAAAGGCGGATGACATTGATAGTCTCCGCATGACAAAAGACTCTGATAGTCTTTGAAATGTAAAGGACAGAGGACTTTGAGTCCTATGAAAGCATAAAGAAAGAGGACTTTGAGTTCTATGAAAGACAAAAGCGAGGACTTTGAGTCCTGTAAAAGATAAAGGTGAGGACTTTAAGCCCTATGAAAGATAAAGGTGAGGGCTTTGAGTCCTATGCCAATAGGTACTGGTACCAAGGGGCTCAACCTTATGAGAAAACGAGAGGTTGACTCTTTGAGAGTGCCTCTCATCCTAAACTCAAAGGATAAGACATTAGATTTGAGAAATTGGTATATACAGAGAAATCTATGCACTTAATATGAACATGATTTTTGGGGATGCAGATGCATGCAACCTGTATTTTGAAATGCAGTAAATGCAAGCTTTGTACGCAGCAATGCAATGCATTGTAAAATTGTACAATGTTCATGGCATTCTTTCCTATTTTTGTGATTTTGATTTGATTTATTTTTTTTGCTTCTTCTTTTTTTTTTCTTGTGGAAAACCCAAATTGACTGTCTCTTTCTGAAAGATGTGATAACTCATGCGACCTCATCTTATCCTTTTGGAAATCTCTTCGGGGACTCCCTTAGAGTGTATGTTTTGTTTGATTTAGCCACTTGACAATTGTGGAGTGACAACAATGGAGCCGTTTGACATTTAATCAATCAACTAAAATATCGATCCTAGGGCTCATCCCTTTTTCTTGTTTAAAAACATTGATTATTCTGCACAACAAGAGAAATATAAGGCTTTGGGACCAATCGCATTCACCATTGAAGGATGGCAATGGATTGTTACACTTTGGTATATGACCATGTGAAACTTTCTTGATTTAAGGTCATAGAGTGATGTCATGGGTCTGTTGATCCCGCTAAAACTTGATGACACGGGTTGATCTCGAAAGAATTTATACAACAAAGGCAACCCTTGAATTCAAAAGAAATCCTAAGGAGTCATGCGTGAGCGACTAACATCAGATGTACCCTACTATCACAATTGTCTTTGGGCATTTTCCACGAGCTCCTGATCGAATGAGTTTTCTTCTCAAATGTGCAAGTGTGAACCTCAGGGGATTATTATTTATTTTTATTTTTATTATTTTTTTTCAACAATCACAAGCGTGTGTGGGTTCCATTCCAAAATCCAAACTTAAAAGCAAAATTAGTCATTCCTTGATCCCCATGGGCTTTATTGGGCTTGTAACGTGGTCAGGGGTAAGAGGACTATGATAGAAAATATTAGAGAGGCTCAAAGAGTGTTCAAGGGTTATGTTGAGTAAGAACTTTGAGAGCGTTGCTCGTACTTTCTTCATTTCAACTTTTGAGTTGGGCTCTACTCCTTTTGTCTTATACATTAATCTTTCATTGCACTTTTGTGCCTTTCTTGTAGAATTTGGAGATCTTTTGTCTCCTTTTTTTTTCTTCACTCACCTTTAGTGGGTTTCTTTTCTTTTCATTTTTGCCCAACTTCATGTGTTGTTTGCATTGCTCTTCCTGCCGGTTTAGTGGTGGTTCCTACTCAGGGTTTCCATTTTGCTTTTGCTGTTTTCTTTTGTTGTTTTTGGAAAACAAATATGCTTTGGCTCAGGGGGTAGCAAGGATAAATTAATGTTTGGGATGTTGAAACATGGCCATGTGTCATTTAAAATATTGACTTAGATCCTTTTCTAGTTTGGATTATGGGACCAAACCTTAATAACACGCTCCGATTATTTATTTTTCTCTTTTTTTATTATTATTTTTCAACCCTGATTTTTGCTTAGGCCGCCCTTTCGGGTTTTCAACCTACCGGGTGATAAATTTTGATCTGCCCCTAGGTTTGCCTGAGGCTCATGAATGGTGCCTCTCATTGTCCCAGTGTAGGGCTCTGAGGTATCTATTGTTGTCTTTTGTCATTGACCTTGTAGCAAGGAAAGATGAAGGAAATTGTGCAGATTCTCGAAAATGAATCTTCGAGAAACGTTTAAAGGATTTTCAATTGATAGATTAAGTCAAACAACTCTTGTTCTTGACAACTCACTTTTCTCTCAAAAAGATAACTTTTAAGAATGACAAAACGAGGTCACATGAATGTCTGTACTTTTTATTTGAAACATAGTCAATCAAACTTTTTTTTTTACCTTTTTGCTTTACTCATCGTTTATTGCACCCTCACCAAACGTGTAGAACGAGCAATTTTTGTTTAAACAGATTGGAAGTCAAACTCAGGAGCGCAAGTCGCTTGAGCCAATAAATCGACGGCTTACACTCACATTCCAGTGGAAGTTTAAATAAGCAAAGATGTAATTTATGAGAGAATGAGAGACAAGGACATCAAATTTATCCATATTATTAGCATTGTGACTGTTGTTTACAGTAATGGCATAAACTTGAAAATCCTAATGAGTCATTGGAGACATCGAACAACAACCTCCAAATTGCCACATGCATAGTGTCGCTTGCCAACGTCAGAATTCACAAGCGATTATCCTCCTCAAATTTTAGCCAGCCCGCATCGGTTAAACTTTGCACCTTATGCTTCAATGTCATACAATGCTCAATGGAATGCCCTGGGACTCCTCCATGATAAGCACATGTTGCATTCAATTTGTATCCTTAGAAAAATGGAGGTTGAGGAACCTTGGCTGGGGTTATGGCTACCATTGCATTATTGAGTAGATATGAGAGTAAGTCAACATACAATACTGGAATTGGGGTGAATTCTATAGGCTGCTTTGCTAGAAAATTCCTTCCCCTGTTGGTGTTTTGGTTTGTGTTAGGGGTGATGTTTGGTATTGGATGTGCGGCAAGCGGGCTTTGTGGCTGATTTAGGGGCCTTTGTGGATGATTGAGTGTTCTTGATTGATAGGGTGGTGGGTAATGAGAAAGGCCGGTATTGGCTGAGTATTGACATTGTTGAGCTGGTAGGAAATTTGGCCATGTAGGAGTGGCAGTCACAGCATGGATTCCTCCCTCCTTCTCATTCTCTCTATTTGCCCCAGGCTTTCTGCTCATCAAAGCAGGGTGATCAAATTTTCCTCTTCTTAGACCCACTTCGATCCTTTCACCGACAAAAACTAAATCGTCAAAGCTTGAAGGCGTGTAATCCACCGTCTTTTCATAGTATAACACTGATAATATGTCTACTATCATTGTTATCATCTCCTTCTCCGTCATTGGGGGATCTACTTGAGCTGCCAGGTTCCTCCACCGTTGGGCATATTCTTTGAAAGATTTATGCTCTTTTTTACACATGCTCTGTAGTTGCATCCTATTTGGAGCCATATCAGAATTGTACTGATACTTTCTAATAAAGACAAACATTAGGTCCTTCCAAGAATGGACTCGGGAAGGTTCCAAATTAGTATACCTGGTGAAGGCTGCCCCAGTAAGACTTTCCTGGAAGAGATGCATCAGCAATTTTTCATCTTTTGAGTATGCCCCCATTTTCCAACAGTATACCTTCAAGTGAGTCTTGGGGCAAGTAGTCCCCTTGTACTTATTGAAATCGGGCACCTTGAACTTCAGAGGGATGACGATGACAGGCACTAGGCACAATTCTGCCATGTCAGTGATAGCATAATCTCCACTCCTTCAATGGCCCTGAGCCTTTCCTCTATAAAATCCAATTTCCCTTTTTTCCGCTATAGCAGGAGGGACTCTCCCCGCCACAAAATGCAAGGGTTGTGGTTGTGGGCGAAACTGAGGGCCCTCCAAAGTGTTTGGCAAGGGTACACCACCAACTGCTTGCCCCTTAGTGGTGTATCCAAGGCAAGGCTCGAAGTCGTCTAGATTGTGGTGAGGTATTTCATGTGCCTCCCTCATGGGTTGAGAGACATGTGCATGATCAGATTGAGGTTGTTGGCTCTCAACGAGTATGGGAGTGGAGTTATTGACATTCTCATCGGGAGTGTGCATCTCATTGGGTGGTGTATAGTTGGGAGGCAAGCCATATGGCGGGAAGGCATGCTTGTTCTGAACTTGCACAAAATGGGGGCCGCCCATACTTTCCAACTCTTTGCCTCCCTGACCTACCATATCTGAGGTTGGATGATTTATTTGGTTGAGGCCAGATGGGGGAGTCGGGTCCACCTTAGCAACAACGCTAGTAGCAGCAACTGCAGCCACATTGACCTCCATTATCTTCTTCATGCTCATCATGGCCTCCATCATTGTGGCCATTTGCTCTTTCATGTCCTCTATATCGGCCTTCATCTGCTCTTTCACCTCCTTTATTTCACCCATTACTCTAGCTCTAGCACGCGTTCGGTAAGGGCGCCGTAAAGCGCATTCTTTCCTTTTGATAACAATGATTATAGTTCTGGTTTCAAGGAAAGAATGCAATGAGCAATGCAACCAATGAAAAGCATGGATGTATGTGAATGATTTGTTGAAGTATTGCAAATTTTACACAGCACATAGGGTTGAATCAATTTAGATTTTCATTAAAACAGCATGGTCCATCACATCTTGTCAAAGTGAAACTGGAAATAAAACATGGGCATCAATAGTCCTTATTTTTCTGTAAATTATTTAGCTCAATCATGTGTTGGCAATAGACAAAAAGGCGATGTAACCCGATCCACCTTCTGCCCCAACTTTGCAAGCTGGTTACTTCCATACTTGACCTTGACTTGATGAATTTTTCCTTTAAAAAAAGTGCTTGATTCAACCCTATAATCCAAGGAATAGCAATTTTGATCGCCAATACTTCGACCACATCTCATAGAGATGAATGACTCAGGCATACTTATGCTATGCACAACAAATGCAATTCTGAGATTGACATGAGATGCCCTGGGAACCATCATTTTCCTAGTTAACCATGCATTAGGTACCACATTCACATGATTTTCAATCATTTTTTTAAGAGAAATGGGTGTATAATCCCAACATGGTAGGTTTATAGCCATCATCATGATACCCAACACATGTAACTAAGAATGTGGTGTAAACTTTCATGACTTTCTTTTGTTTTTTTTTTTTTTGCGTTTTTTTTTTGTTTTGCAGAGGAAAATGCAAGGATCATGCATAACATGTGACCAATGAAAATAAAATGTATGCAGTTTGTAGAACAAAAGCATGTTAAACGAAGATGCATGATAATGCAATGACTTATGCAAAATGCAATGCATGAATATGATAAATGCAAGAATGATATGCCTATCACGATGCCTTGAAGAGATGCATGACGTAATCAAGGAATATGCTAGAGTAAGTTTTCTATGTGCCCCCTGATTGAGGTACCTAATGGAAAGGATCCAAAAGTCCACTTCTAATGATAATTCCCAAGGGTGGTTTCATGTAACTTTACTAGCTTTTAGAGATATCATCCTCTTACATAATACATTGTGGCGATAGGGACTATCAATGACAATGCATCACTAAAAGAGGAAAAATCTAGATGAGGCTTCACTATGATCAAGCGAGTCGGAGACCTAGCATGACCACAGATCAACCTCCACTCCTTATGGCTCACATAGACCCGGGTATAGGGCCTAATATCTCAATGTGTGTGCGAGGTGTAGGTGTCATGTGTGTGTAGAAAAATTATTTCTAACTATGAATGTAATCGATAGACAAACACACACAAAACACAACAACATAGAAAAGATTATATATAAACATGGATAAACAAAAGATAAAAGTGAAAAGGGAACATAAAAGAAGAAGAAGAAGTCATGATAAAAACATTGCACACTGACTGAATGGCCTAACTCTCTAACAGTCCCCAGTGGAGTCGCCAACTGTCGCAACCTGCCCTTCAGTGGGAGGGCAATGCGAGACTCGATGGTGCATCTTCCAACAAAGGAAAATGCACGGAGTTTCCACCAACGTTTATTTGAGGAAAACGCTAGAAAAACCAAAAAGACGAAGGTCTATAGATTTTGAAAGTGAGGGTTCAGGAGTTGTTTACGCACGAGGAAGATAATAGCGCCCCACGCGCCCGTCACAAGGGACGGCAGCCTCTAATCGAGTGTGCAAAACATTACTTCAAAATTATGTATTTTCCCTTTTTATGTTTATTATCTTTTTCCCTTTTTTATATTTTTATTTTTTGGGATCGACAAGGGTATAGCCTTTGCTCCTACGTATCCTCGGGTGCGATAAGGAAATCAGACATACATAGTTCTTTAAGTCTGAAATTTTGTGTGTTACATTGATTTTATCTTTTTTGAAAGATTAATTTTTATTGCGAACCAAATTCGTTTAAAGAGTTAGACCTCGAAACGATGTTTTAAACTTAAGAAAAGCGAAGAGAATTGTTAAGGAGTTGGACCTTGAAACGATCTTCTCAAGTTTGAAAAGATAAAAGAATCGTTAAGGCATTGGACCTTGAAACAATCTCTTGATTTTTGATGAAATGAAGAAGTTTATGAGTTGGTTTTATTTTGGTTTTCTTGTTTATTAACCTTCAATCCCTTAAAGATAAGTTGTGGTACTAACGATCGGTTAAAACTTACTTTACAAAAGAAAAGCGATCACTGATGATAGGAGAAGGAGATGAAGATGCACAAAACAATAAAAAGGACCCCTAAGTGTCCATAGAGTGAATTCAAAACTTAAAAATAAAAACTAACCAGACGAACAACGAAGAACGATCGAAGAACAACCGAAGAACGAACGAAGAACGATGTAGAAATCGATTGTAGTCGCGATTTGGTGGCATTTTAGCTTCTCTTTCTCTTTTTTCTTCTTCTTTTCTCTTCTTTCTTCTCAATTCTAGACCTCTGGACCTTGGAACCTCTTCCTTCGTCCTCCCTCATGCCTATTTATAGCAAAACAAGGCATTTGGGATGTAGCTCGCCCAAGCGAGCTGTTACTTCCTTTTGAAGCAACCTTGCTCGCCCAGGCGAGCTGGTTACTTCACCATGAAGTAATTTTGGTGGCCCAGGTGAGCCAGAGGCTAGCCTAGGTGAGCCAGAGGCTAGCCTAGGCGAGCCAGGGGCCTGAAAAAGTGTGAAAATGACCCTTTTGCACTCCCTTTTGAGTATTTTCCGCATTCTTTTCCGAAACATCAGAAAACCTTACGGATTGCACGGCAACTGGCGTTAAGCAACTCAATTTGGCTAGCAAGAATCAACATGTTAGCAAATGAAGGTCCCGGACGAAATTAGGGTATGACAAATGCTTCTTCTGTTGAGACTCAAAATGGTTCAATGAAGAATGCATCAAAGGGTTCTGAAGGGAACAAAAACAAAGGCAATGTTGTCTGGTATATACACAGAGTATATTAAATATATGACAAAAAAACAATGAAAGCTGACATATCATCACTGCAATATGCTAATACTACTAATAATAATAAAAATAATAATTAAATTAAATGAACACCTTACCTTTATTTTATTGGCCCGTCGAGTACCTAACCTATCATCAACACGACACAGCAACCTATAAATTTGATCCTTAATGTCAAGTGTTAACTGGGCCTTATCTAGAAATCTTAAATCGTTTCTCCAACGAAATGGAAGAAATAATTATTTTTTTTATGATAATAAATTACGCCATTTAAGGATGGTACCTTTGTGCATGTGCTTATTGGGTCATCGGAGAAAAATGGAGGGTAACCAAGTATTAATAAAACAATTATATATTACTACTGAATTAAATGTCAACTAACCATAGTTGTTTATAATGTAAAAAATGAAAATGTTTTGGACAAACAAAAATCCTCCTATGTCAACTAAATTTGTCTAAATTCCAAGTTTTTAAGTTGTAGAAAATAAGATGCCCATTTCTTGCGAAGTGTTGTCATGGCCTCTGTCTCTAACGGTGTTCTATAACAAAACCACTTCAAAATTGTAAATATCAAATTATTGACGTACATAAAACATTGAATTAGAATTTAAGGAAAAAGTAACAATTAAAACTTGTTATATTAAACATACCCTGTTCCGTTCATTCTTCAAATCTCCGCTCACTATGCACCACATCCAATGCATGACATAATATCCACATTCATAGCCTCCGATTTGAAAATGATTCTAATTGCAATATGAAATATATTTACCAAATGTAGTACTTTGAAAGTAAGACATGGCACTAATCCGAGATACTATTGATGAAATAATGACATACCTTTGGTTCAATCCACCAAGGTACAACTTGATCTGGCTTTCCTTCCAAAGTAGTGGTTAATGTCTTCAATGCACTAGTTTGAAAATAATGTTAATGTATATAAGATAAAAATCATAGTGTTTATATGCTATAATTGGTATACATTAATTGACTTATGATTTGAAAAATAACCTGTTAATTGCAGCCTTGATGTTAACATCAGGCTTCTTACGCAAAGAACAAAACCAAACAACTATATTGTCCCATGGACATAGAACAACAAGTTGCCAATGTGCCCTAAAGCCAAAAAATCATTAGTTAGGTAATTATAATGGAAATCTTTCAACACTGTACGACATGGATTTCACTTACTGATTCAGGTAAGGTCCTATGTACACTTGTCATTGTGATTCCTTGACCCTTGTTTTAATGTAATGTTGACATTCTTGACGTTTGTCCTTTGCGTTGTATATAGACTGAGGCTCTAGGAAACCATACAGTGCACCATAACCTAAGCTTGTGCTCCAATCATGCATAAACCTATTTCAAACATTTGACATAAATATCATTAATTATATATTGTAACGAACAATAATCATGAGTTAATAAATAAAACACATACTAAACCGAATTTGCTTACATCATCCACAACTGTAGTATGGATATGTTCAAACATTTGTCACCTAAAATTATCTCAGTCACATCTACGTGTGTGATGAAAAACCTATCTTTGACATTAGGTATCCCAAAGTTTACCCGATCCCACAACAACTGAATTGGCTTTTGGTAAACATCAAACAAGTTCTTAACCAATTATCCCAATGGATCAACTCCAACTACCACATTGTCCATTTCAGTAGATCCAACTGGTTTCGCTAGATGCTTATGTGAATCCTGCATGGTTAATGCAAATATCAATTACGCTAATTTTTTAACAATTTGACTAAAATTAATATTCATAGGGAAAAGGAAAAACCTCATCAAATACAGGTTTGACAAGATGTGTAGACCATCCCACGAATGTGCCAACGGCCTACCTCACAAACTGAATCTTTGATGTTAGAAAAGAGAGTTGAGTGTCTTCGTGGTAAACTTTGACAATACTCACCCTAACCACATCATTAGTATAAGGGACATTATGTATGGTGGATGAATTGTCATACACTTTTCCCAATGCCACTAGTCGAGTAGACTGCTCATGAACTACGTACAAGCACATAGTATCCACATGAACATTAGAAGGATATTTACCTAATGGATTTATGTCAACTTCAGCATAGCTCCCCTTGGTGCTCACAAGTGCAGCTAGTACTTGTATATCTGGTGCCTCAAGGGGGGGGAGGGGTGAGTGATGTGATGCAATTTGGGATAACTCTAATTTTATTGCTTGTTTCAACTCTTGTTTAATTATCTCCAAACTCCGTTTGTTTTCCTCTTCTACCTTCCTCCTCCACGCTTCCTGAAGGTTCTTATTTTCCTCTTCTACTTCTTTCCTCCATTTTTCCTTTAGGTTATCAGTGATTTTAGCCAATTTTTGTTGAGTGATTGATTCAAAGGAAGTGTTGGAGCCACGTGAGGTATGAACAAAGTACTGGCTGATTGTCACACCAGTCCCCGTGACCTGGATGCTTCGGTCGGCCAATAGTAGTGTTCAATATGTCATCATGACCATGTAGAACAAAGCTACCCTGCATTGTCTGTTCTTCTAAATAGTCATGTGACCAAAACAACATGATTTTACAATCCAACAAAGGTTCTTATTATACAATAAATTAAGTCGGACTGTGAACCGCCGAGGTAATTACTTACAATTTTGTCTAATATCTCTTATGCCGCTATTGAGGTCATCTAGCCATATCGCTTTGTATGGGTTATCTTCCACTTGACATGTCTTGAAACGGGGGATGGTGGGTCCACACTTGGTGTTCTTATGCCTTCCTTTTCTCGTCCATGAGTTTTTTTTCAAGCAGGTCATAACCCCAACGAGACAATAAGTGGGGGCAGTCATTGTATTTTTTAATTTCCTAGGCCTTTTTCCGTATTCCCTTACAAAAAATAGAAACATTTTTCAATAGTAATTAAAAAAGGAAACTAAATTGAATTTTAAATACAAAACTACTTAAATAAACCTTAGTTATGGGTTTGTCAATTTTTTGCAAATTTTGCCCATGTTGTTGCATCAATACCATGCTTAACAGAAGGATCATCTTTTTGTTGACCCTCATTGTCAGCATAAATATATTTTGTCGTAAGGGAGGACTTAAATTTCCTACATCTAGTAGCGACCATTGACATCAACTTCTTTTTGGCATTGTCACCCTCAGGGATATCAAATTTGGCCTCCAAATTGAAATTGTTATGTAACAATTAGTGAAGATCATATTTTCAAACTAATTAAAGAAAATTGAATACAATTGTCAACTTAAATATGCACTTACCAAAATGTCATCCCATATTAGGTTCTTTAAATATTTTGGGACCACATTCCAATTGGAGCGAACAATAGGAATTTTTTATCGCACTACAACACCTAGATAACTATGAAACTTTTCTTTATGGGGGTCTAATCCTCTCCCAATGGCAGGATTGACATTAACCATTGGTCGTGGCTGATCCAAGCTTCATACAGTCAACCTTCTTAGTCTAGTGGATTGTCTAGTCCTCCTAGACGTAGCCTCCAAAGGAATACCTGAATGTTGAGGGGATCTTGGGGGTGTTGCCATGAGCCAGTGCAAGTCAAACAAATTGAGTTAGGATATAATGAGTTATATAAACAAAATAAAAGCATTAAGTTGTAAATATCCAAATACATATATGAATTATAATTATGCGATATGTAATATACATTACTTTGTTCATACCCAGTTACGTAGGAATAGTCTCTCATAAACCCTCATCATGATCATTACAATTTGCATGTACATTATCCTCCTGATCTTCAACATTTATGAAAGGAATTTTGTCAGGAGAAAGTTGGCATCTCACTGACATCAGGTGTTGAACCATCAATATGGTCACCGATACAAGTTGTTTTCCCTTGTAGAACCACTGACCATGTTGATTGGCACAGATCTTGGACGTAAAACATCTGTCTAGCTTGTGCTGCCATGATGAATGGGTCATCGTTGTAACCAACCTTTTGAAGGTTTACTAAAGTAAATTCCATTTTGTCTTGACGTACTTCGGTATTTCCATTAACCCACTGACACTTGAAGACAGACACTCTAAATTCATTGTAATCAAGCTCCCAAATATCTTCAATGACTCCATAGTAAGGCATGGATGCTTTAATCAGATTGTCATCAGAAGCACTACAAAAGTGATCTGAATGACTGTCAACACTCATCCCACTATTCTGCATGCTACTTTTATCATCCTATGACTTTGAGTAAAAAGAATAGTGATTGATATCATATCCCTTCCAAGTTGGAACATTGAGATTTGGACCAACAACTAACAATCTTAATGTCTTGGAAGCATTTTCATCCGCGAAGATTGTTTGTCGAAACCAGTTGATGAAAGTTCTATTGTGCTCTTGCAACAACCTCATCTTGTTCATTTTTCAGTTAGTATCTGTGACATGTTGTTTGTGAGCATCTATGTAGAGGATCACCTCTGCTGTGTTATTTAATACGTAAAGATGATCTTGTGATAGTTGTTGGCAATCAATGGTTACAACATTGAATCCTTGTGTACCCCTACCTTGAATCATGGAGTCATGACAAGTTTGAGGAACCCCCACTGGTGTAACAATATTTATATACTATGAACAAAACTCAATAGCTTCTTCTGCAACGTATCTTTCAACAATGCTTGCTTCTGGTCGATATTGATTCTTTGTATATCCTTTCAACACCTTCATGTAGCGCTCAACCGGATACATCCAACATAGAAAGACAAGCCCACACAAACGAATCTCCCGCACAAGATGAACAATTAAGTGAATCATGATGTCAAAAAATGACAGTGGAAAATACATTTCCAATTCACAAAGGATGATGGAAGCCTCATTCTCCAAATTATCCAACTGTTTAGGGTCAATAACCTTGCTACAGATAGCATTAAAGAAAAAACACAAGCGGGTTATGGCAAGCCTAACTTTTTCAGGCAATATACCATGAATGGCCACTGGCAAGAGTTGTTGCATTAACACGTGACAATCATGAGATTTCAAACCAACCAATTTCAACTCATTTATTGACACAAGGCTCTTGATATTTAAAGAGTATCCTTGTGGGACTTTCATATTTTTTAGACAATTACAAAAAATTTTATTCTTTGTCGTTGACATTGTGTGACATACTGGGGGCAAATACGTCCGATCACCTTGTGAAACTGAATGCAATTGGTCTCGTATACCCATGTCAACCAAATCCTGACGACATTTTAAACTATCCTTTGTCTTGCCTTTAATGTTAATCAGGGTGCCAATTAAACTATCACACATATTTTTCTCGACATGCATAACGTCCACACAATGTCGAACATATAGATCGCACAGTAAGGAAGATAAAAGAATATTGACCTTTTCTTCCAAATGTTCTTCACAACATCCATTTTTTGTGTCTTACCAAAGATAGTTACAATGTCCTTCACCCGATCATAAACTTCGTGTTCAGGTAAGGGTTTAGGCGCACTTTCAATCTCATGGGTTCCATTAAATGCTTTCTTCAATCGTCGATACGGGTGATAAGGTCTAAAAAATCTTAGGTTCCTTGTATATACTATCTTCTTTCCATGTTTTAGTTGGATGTAACTTGTCTTTTTCTCACAAATAGGACATGCATGGTGCCCTTTCACACTATATCCACTCAAATTCCCATAAGCTGGAAAGTCATTAATGGTGCAAAATATCATTGCACGAAACCTGAAGGTTTGTTGAACATTCCCATCATACACATCAACCCCGTCTACCCATAATTTTCTCAAATCTTCAATCAAGGGAGTAAGATAAATATCAATATCATTTCCTGGCTGTCTTGGACCCGTTATCATCATAGACAACATAATGTATTTTCGCTTCATGCACAACCAAGGAGGAAGGTTGTAAATCATTAGCAAAACAAGCCATGAACTATGGCTAGTGCTCAAGTTACCAAATGGATTCATTCCGTCTGAAGCAAGAGCAAGCCTTAGGTTTCTTGGATCCTCTGCAAACTCTGGATACAAGTTATCAATTGTCTTCCAGTATGGAGAATCAGCGGGATGTCGCAGCAAGCCATCAATTATTCTGCCATCTACATGCCATTTAAGGTTTTTTGCATCGTCTACACTAGCAAACAATCTCTTAAACCTTGGTATTATTGGAAGATACCAACATACCTTTGTTGGACGACTGTTATCTGTGGTTGTATCATCATTGCATTCGGTGTCGTTCACTTTGTAACGTGATACCCCACATGTCGGGCACTTGCGCATTTCCACAAACTGATTCTATATAGAATACAATCATTAGGGCATGCATGAATTTTCTGGTACTCCATACCCACGGGAAATAATATCTTCTTCGTCTCGTAGTGGCTCTTTGGTAACATGTTATCATTAGGAAACACGTTTTTCAATAACACAAGCAACTCAGTGAAACTTTTGTCATTCCACCCAAATTTGACTTTCAAGTTCACCGAAGCTAGCACCGCCGATAATCGAGTGAAGGTTGTGCATCCCAAATACAATGGCTTCTTAGAATCTGTTTGTAATTTTTCATAAAAAGATGCATTAGCTTGCCGAAAAGACTCTTGGCCAAGATCTCGTATCATCTCTTCCATACGATCTCCCATTTGTACATCAACTGCGTCAGTGTCGAGGGTTGTTAACATATGTGGCAATTCACCATGCCATATCCAATTTGTGTAACTCGGACTAAACCCGTCACAAATAACATGGGATCTAATATCATTCAATGACTGACATCTCTCATTCACACAATTGACACATGGACATAAATATTTTCCAGCTAATACCGGTGCATTTTGCTGTGTAAACTGCAAGAAATCTTCAACCCCCTTGTGATAGTTGTCACTTATGTGTGGTACTTTAGTCCAACTTTGATCCATGTTTTGTGTTTTGTGATACTAGCTACTTATCCCGTATGCATGAAAAGCTCACTTTTTTTCGTATAAAGGTGAGTCCTATTCCATTCAGGAACTCCCTTTTTTACCTAATTCATATATACAAGTTAAGTACGTTATGCTAAATTTGATGAAATTTCGGCAGCATTTCGCATTGGTCTCCAAGTACACAAAATGAAAGCAATCCCATGAAAGGAACACAATCAAGTATGCACCTGGAGAACAAAGAAATATGTAGTAAACCAAAATTTCATCAAATATAACACAACATACTTAACCTATAACTATGAATTAAGTAAAAAAAAATTAGTGTTCCCAAACTATCCGAACGAACAATTCAAGATTCAATACAATAATTAATCCAAACTGTCCGTATTA
This sequence comes from Glycine max, assembly GCF_000004515.6. Taxonomy (NCBI): domain Eukaryota; kingdom Viridiplantae; phylum Streptophyta; class Magnoliopsida; order Fabales; family Fabaceae; genus Glycine; species Glycine max. Next base: position 27,311,077 of record NC_038241.2, read on the forward strand.
ATCAATGTATTGAATCTTGAACGGGAAAATAAGGTTCGCTCATAATGCACATAATTATAGTATTAAAGAATACTCATATATGAACAAAAAATGTAATTTCCAATAATGTGTGAGAACGAGATACATACCTCCAAAGATGCTTGTAATGTTAAATATAAGGGTGGTGATGGCAATTTCAAATTGTATCACTTTATCTTCACTCAAGAAACAACAAGAAAAAAGCACCTTAACTTCCTATGCCACTGAAATAGTAGTACCTACACCAATAATAGGAGATTGAGTAGGTGAGAAACTCAAGCAGTCATTTTGAATAGAATGAAATGTAGTTGTTCATGTTATATTGTCTACAAATGTAGTGATGCATGGTTTTGTATTGGTGTTGGTGAGAGTATTGATTACACTGAAATAATAAGGACATTTTCTTTCTGTTGTGCAACTTTTGGGATTAAAATATAACTTTGACTTGTTTCTGGGTACACTTTGACAGCCATGTTTTGTAGAAAGGTTTGCATTCAAGGGGGTGGCATACCACTACTTTAACTTTAGAGATAGGCATACCACTACTGCTTTGTAGGTTATTAAATTAAGAACTATAGCACAACTTGCTAAAAGGGTAACTCAATTGAAATAATCCCTCACTTACAGGTCACAAGAATGTCTCTTTCTAGTATACTCTACTTCTCACAAAGGTTGCAAGTGTCTTTTATCTTCAACAAAAATGTTTATTTCCAAATATGTTGTGTTTAATGAAATCAGATTTCCATATACTAATTTGTTTAAGTCTTCATTCGTCTCTTCTACTACTCCTTCATCATCTACTCATTTTTCTCTCAAACCCAATCCTTGAATTCCTTCTTCACAATTTCATTCTCCTACTATTTATGTTGGCAATTTTCTATGTTGAGAATTTTTCTCCTTGTCAATTTCTTTCAGGTGATAATTCTAATGGCAGTTAACCTCCTATTGGCAATTCACCTTCTAATGATGAAAGTAGTAGTTCTAATACTAGTACCACTGCAAATCCAATTGAGTTTACAGTACTTAATGGTTTCAATTGAGTTTTTAAACTTGTTTCGACATGAAATCATACAGTTGAACTATATTGATACCATGCGCAAAGTTAGAATACCCTACTTTTTTGTTGCAGTGTCTACCATGGTACAATTAGCAAAACAATGTGCATTCATGGGACCAGCTGCATGTGGAGACAATAAGTAGTGAAATGTTTTTGCCATGGCCATAAGTGGTGGTGAGGCCACTAATGTTACTTCCAGTCATTGATTTTTTACTTCTGTTTTGAACTTTCAAAAAAGGAACTATACACACTACATTGTCCATAGGATATACAAACATTATTGTCTACTTGTGAGTATGATTTGAAATTTAGTGTTGAAATAGGATTAAAAGGTTGGTTACATTAATGCTTTATCCCATTTGAAGTGAGATGAAAGTATGTTCTATATTGACTTTAGTGTCTTCGCACTAATTTAGGTAGGTTCAAAAGCCAAACCAAATAAAGACCAAATCTCAACCTACAAAGGTCCTCGAATGAAAATAAAGTAGTTAAGGGAACTTAACAATTGAGTAGTGTCACATGACAGGCCACAAAAGATGGTATCGTATTGATATCTTGTTGAAATCATAGGGTTTTAGTCAATAAAAAGAAGAGAAGGGAAACTAAATAATATTATGTTGAATATTATGATGTATAAGATTGCCATGACATATTCATAATGTGATATATCTTACAGCACTAACCCTTATCTATACTAATTCTATTGTTAACTAAATAGGAAACAAATCATGAGTGAAGCAAATATGGTGACCAACCCTAAGAGATAATGAGGAAATAGGAAAACTAATCTTAAACGATAATGCAACATATAATTAGGATACTTGTGATATTTGTGTTCATTACTTCTCTTCTATATAATTTTCTCTCAACTCTCATTTTGAAGTAGTTGATATTTTACATTGCAGGTGAAACGTATGAACTGTTATTCTATTACCATTCCTGAGCTAGAATCTATAACAACAAGGTTTAAGTTCAATTCATTGGTGAAAGGTAACTTTCTTTTGCTTTCCCTTCCATTTCACTAGCATATGTATTTAGTATTTAGTATATACCTTTGAATCTTGTTGCTACAATTTATGTTTATAGGTAATGTGCCACCTTTCCCTTGTTCAAATCAATGATGCTAGTTTTTCCTTTTCCCCTTGCTCATCTCAAATTCTGTGGGTCAAACCTAGATTGCCTTGTTCTAATTTTACTCCTTTGCAAACTAAAGTGAAAGTTATACCCATTGATTAGAAAATCAAAGGTTGAGACTTGACAAATTTAAATAGCTACATATTTTATTAAACATTTGTACGCATTTTGGCTGGTGATGGTGACAACAAAGTTGGGTTAAAAGGGAATGGTGATGCTAATGGAATGAGGGTGAGCACAAATCCTGATATTAATAGTCATGGAGTTTCTATAGTAGGTCCTCTGCCAAAAAAGAAGAATGAAGAGGAAGGGGTAGCTGAAAATGCCAAGCTAAATCTATTTTTAAAGGGGGAGGAACCTGTTGGTAGAGGCTGGCAGGGAGCATCTGGATTGAAGTACGAGATCACAAAAAAATGCGGGTCTTGGTTAGTTTCAGTTTAATTTTATGTATCATCATCATTTAAGTTAGAGGGCTAATTTTGGATAATTCTAAAATAGTGTGATTGGTTTAACTTGAATTTGGTTACTAAAATTCAATGTCTTAACAGTTATGCCCTAGATTCCATGAAATTGGTTTGAATACTTTTCAAAATAACATGGTTAACACAACTAGAGTAGTAATTTAAGTTGAATAGAGAGAGGACACATCTCAAGCCATTTATCAAGTTTTGTTTGATCAAAGGGATTCGTGAATCTCTTCTTCCCCATTTTTATTAACAAATCAACTTCATTGTGACTTTGATATTATCTCATAAGTAGCAAAGTTAATTGGCTAAATTCTGCTTCTATGACTTGCACTTCTTTGGATTTACCTATGTTTAATTGCAGTACCTCTTATCTATTTAGATTATAAATGATCCATCGAATAAGATAAGCCATATATTTGCGCTTTAGACAAGCTGTTAGTTTACCTCATCTAATGGCTTTATTATTCATCATTGTCACTAGTTTATGGAGTGCCCTAGGTGCTTGTCGTTGGTGACTAACCGGGTTGATTTGGTGAGTAACACGCACTGGGACTGTAAATTATCAAACAGAAAAAATAACAACAACAGACCACACTCAACAATATGCCTTCCATACTATTTTAGTTGTTAAAAGAACGATTTGTGTACATAAATAATATGCATACCTAAATCAGGGGGAAGTTGGGCTATAGTCTAGCTTGACACCAAAATTATATGGACTACAAGGAAAAAATGAACAAGTCACATATGAATAACCTCAGTTTAACACAAAAGAAAAAAAGAAGAAAATAAAAAATATCCAATTCTGCTATTGTTTAAAGTCTTAGCATGAGCAGAAATGAAGTTAACTTATAAAAATACGAAGACCCGGACTATACAACTACGCAATCCAATAAAGCATCCATCAAAATAGAGAAATTTAAACAGAGCCTAAAAGGCTAAACAAATGGAACATCAATAAAAACTTCAAAATACATTAAACTATGTGGAGAACATCCCAAAACAGAACATTATGCTATCTCCTAAAACAGAACAGTCCTTGCACATAATTCCTTCTACTCACACCACTAGAGAACCACAAAATATGGGGACAAATTCTAGGAATCCTTATTATTACAAAAACATAAGTTGTACTGGAAGAGATTGGTCGAAGGTGAAAGTAGGAACCAAACTTTGACTGAACAAGTTGTTCCAAAAGCAAATTAGTTGCCAAGAAGTTGTCGGGCACTGTTTTCTCCTTGAACGTACATTTGGAACTTCCCCAACGGAAAAAATAACACACACTTAATGTCTCTTACTATTTGATTGCTTTCAAAATTCTTATAGCTGGTGAATCATGGCATTAATGCACTACAGGAAATTTATGGAAGAAAGGTTCAAGGAATTAGTGGCAAGCAAAGGTCTAGATGTTGTCCAAACTGAGGTCAAGGATATGGACTAGGAGAACACCTTCCACTTGTGTCACCTCCCTAAATCAAACATCTCAGAGATCCCTGATCTCATTGATGAGTACAGGTTACAATAAAACAAAGCATTTATAATAACACAACACAATATTGCATGTGGATGACATGAAGTATTTTACAAATACAAATTAGCACAAAGTCCTAAAGAAAAGACACAGAATTTGCACCATGATTTTGACTTGACAAAATGGATACAAGAACAAGTCCTTATGATTGAACATTATTTCTTACAAGCAACTATGTATATCTCTTTTTCAAGATTCTAAGATGAGGTAATGGTGCAGGAAGGTGATGAAGGATTTTTCTTTAAGGTTAGAGAAACTAGCTTAGTAGCTGTTGGACTTGTTATGTTAGAATTAATCTTGGCCTAAAGAAAGGGTACCTCAAGAAGGCTTTCTATGGATCAAGAGGACCAACTTTTGGCACCAAGGTTGCCAACTACCCTCCATGCCCTAACCCAGAGCTGGTGAAGGGTCTTCATCCCTACACTGATGCCAATGGAATTATCCTTCTCTTCAAGGATGACAAGGTCAGTGGACAGTAGCTTCTCAAAGATGGCCAGTGGGTTGATGTGCCTCCAATGTGCCATTCCATTGTTGTTAACATTACTATTGGTGATCAGCTTGAGGTAAATTTATTTCATTAGACTACACTGATAATGTAAAAGTTTTTTATGGTCTTGTTCAATCATAAATTGTCATGTATTCAAAAATTGTTGACTCTTGTAATAACTCCTAGTAGACATTTTTACAAACAATTTAGATGCAACAAAATTACTCATATCAAACACTACTTGGTGAAAAAATAGGTTATCGCCAATGGTAAGTACAAGAGTGTGGAGCACCATGTGATAGCACAAACAGATGGGACCATAATGTCTATTGCCTCATTCTATAACCTGTTGGGCTTGTTGAACAAGTGGCCTTAATAACTTAAGAGGAGGGTGAATTAAGTTTCAAAATTTCTCACTAACAAACTTTAACCCCCCCCCCCTTTTAAAGGACAGGCTCAGAATGCAGAAGAAGAAGCAATAATCAATTTAATAATGTTCTTTAAGCGTGCAAGACAAAATTGATTGCAATAAAATAAATAAGATAAGGGAAGAGAGAAATGCAAACTCGATTTATACTGGTTCGGCCACTTCTTGTGCCTACGTCCAGTCCTCAAGCAACCCACTTGAGATTTTCACTAACTTTGTAAAAATCCTTTTTACAACTTCTGAACACCCAAGGCATCCCTTTCCCTTGTGTTCAGAAAACTCACAATTCAAGAGACAACCAGTCTCTTGAATACAACTTACTTTCTGAGATGAACAAAAAGATTTCTCTCCTTTAGAGTGGATAATACAATTTGATGTTCTTGGATGAACTCTTAATAGATTTGCAAGTGTTTGCCCAAGAGTTCTTGAGAGAGCATTTGACAAAGAAGTTCTCTTAGAATATCTCTCTCTTGCTTTTTGAAGTCAGACACACATATATATAGGTCATTCGTGCCTTTTCAAAATGGTTTAAAGATATGTGTCTTTTCAAAAAGCTTTTTATGAAATTCTTCACTGGTAATCGATTACAGGTTTCTGGGAATCGATTACACAATTATATTTTGAAGGGTCATGACTTTTCAAAATTGAATTTCAAGAGTTCCATTGTTGGTAATCAATTACACATCAATGGTAATCGATTACAACTTTCAAAATTCAAATATCAAACCCTTTTAAGAAACTGATTTGCAAACTTGTCTTCTGGTAATCGATTACACTGCCTGGTAAATCGATTGCCAGTGCCTTGATATGTTGGAAACAATGTGTTTTGAGGCAAAAGCTGATCTTGAATGAATCTTGAAGCAATGATTGTTTGTTGAAGCAACCTTGTATTAATCTTGAAGCAATGCTTAACCTTTGAATGTTTGTTGAAGTAATCTTGAAAGCAACCTTGTTTGATTATTCTTTGACATCGTCAAAATCATGTATTCATACATTCATAATCTCCCGCCTTTTGATGATGACAATCATTATCAAGTGAATTCTTCTCAGCATCATCAAAACCAGATTTATTCACATTCTCCTCCTTTTGATGATGAGAATAACTATCAAGCAAATTCTTTTCGGCATCATCCATACCTGAAACCTGCATGATTCACATTCTCTCCCTTTTTAATGATGACAATCATCTGTAGGTTAGGAGTAAAAAAAAAGAATATCTATTTATATAGTTTACTCCCTCTTGATTTTGCAATGATTGCTTATATGAAATAGTTGAAGATTTCGTATATAAAAAAAAATTGTCTCATAAAAAAAATAGATAAGTCCCCTTACTATCTCATCTGTTATCTATCTCTCCCCATTTGTCAACATCAAAAACAAATCATGAGTAGAGAGAAGAATAGCATTAAGCAATTTATAATGAATTAAAAGAGTAGAGCATGCCATAACATTCAAAGTACCATTTCTTGGCCCAAAAGAAAATGTTACCGCTTGTTTGAATGTATGAGAATCAAATGATATCAAAAGGTCTTAAAATTAACTATTTTGCACTCACAAAAATACATATTCAGTATAAATAATCAAAATATATAATAATAAAAAAGCAATCATCAAAAGTAATCAATAATCAACATAACTCTCAAAGACAATCATCAAGGACAATCAAAACTCAATAAAAAAAAATCATCAAAAGTAATCAATAATCAACAAAACTCTCAAAGACAATCATCAAGGTAGTCAAAACTCAATCAAAAGCAATCATCAAAGACAATCAACATAACTCTCAAACACAATCATCAAAAGCAATCAATCGAAGACAAGTGTCCTTTTGGTATCATTTGATGCCACTTGTTGGACAAGTGACCTTAATCACATAATTGATGAATACTTAATAAACCATGCATAAGATCATCAATAAGTAAAGCATTTTTTTATGGAGGTAGAGGGATTCGTACCTATTTTTCCAACTCCAACAATTTTACCTTTGTTTGTTGTCTCCATAGATCACATATTCACTATCTTTGGGAGAAATATGAATAATCTTTGATGCATCTCCCGCCATATGTTTGGAGCAACCACTATCAATGTGTCAACTCTTCTCCGTTTTCATAGTCTTTCGCCATGAGACCCAGATTTATGATTTTATTTTTTGAATCACTTGAATAATCCATGAAATTGTCTTCCCAAGTGATGTACGATTTCTTTTCTTTGAAATTTCTCTTGTCGGATTTTTCCATTCTTCTTTTAAGGACAGGACAATCACATCTCAAGTGCCCAGGTTGATTGCATTCATAGCATTTTGGGGCTAAGGAGGAATCTTCTCCTTTCTTCTTTGAATTGATGTTTAATTTTCTTTGATTTCTTTTGTTTCTCAGAAACTTATTGAATCTCTTCACAAAAAATCTGAAATCATCATCTTCTTCTATTTCATTCGAGTCCTCTTTGTCACAAAAAATCTACTATTCCTTTCCTCTTTTTATCATTCTCTTCATGTTGATGGTGTCTCATAAGTTCTATTTCATGTTCTTGAAGCTTTCCAAAAAGAGTGGCAAGAGACATATTAGTGAGATCTCTTGATTCTGCAATTGCTGTTACTTTTGGTTGTCATTGCCTGCTTAAACATCTCAGCACTTTGTTAATGAGATCTTCATTAGGAAATATTTTTCCCAATGATGCAAGATGATTAACTATATGAGTAAATCTCTTTTGCATATCTTGTATGGTCTCATATGAATTCATTTTAAACAGTTCTTGATGATGCAAGAATCCTGCTTTGATACCACTTGTTGGGCTTGTTGAACAAGTGGCCTCAAGACATAAAAAAAATTTAGGTAGTAAAAAAAAAAAAATAAAGTTTAGGTAATAAAATTAAAATGAGTTATATTTAAAGTATTTAAGCCTTTATAAGTTTCATGCAATCATGAAAGCTTCAAATATTTTTTCTTTTTCTCTCCTTTGTCTATTACTAACTATTATCTCCAAACTGAAATATAAGAAAAAAAATATAAGTAAATTTTATCTAATTCTCTCATATTTAATAATAGTATCTCTAAAATATTTTTTATTTAATCAAAGTTTTATTTTTAACATTTTTTTCTTTTTTTGTCCTATACAATTAAGGTAAAGAGTATTTTAGGAAATAAATTTACTTTTTTATTAGGACTAACAAAATTAAATTATGTTAATTTTCTTGATAGTGTGAGTTAATTTTTTTATTTCAGTCTGAAGGAAGTATGGAAATGTCTGCTTAAATATAATACTCTTTTAATAAAAACATAATATCTTTTAAGAAAGCTGGTTAAATTAATTATTAACATTAAATTTATTAGTAATTTTCATTACTTTTTTAAAATTATTGAGACTCCTCATCTCTCTTTACCATTAATTACTTTTTATATAATTAATTAATATATGTTGATCTTCTTTAATCATTATAGGAGAGAAAATATATTTATTATACAATAAAATAAATATCAACCAATATCTTTAGGTTGGTACAGATGGGAGCAGATTTGGAGTGCGAGCATGCAAGAATGCAGATTGGAGCAGATTTTAGAAAGCGTGTGCAATTTGATTGCACTGGAATGCAAAGAAGTGGGAAGAAATAGAAGTACTGTTCATTTATCTCAAAAGTGAGAAGATTAGAGCATAAATACTGACACTTGCGTGCTTTTCTTCTGTTTTGGCAACTGACAAATTGTTCTTTATTTTTGAACGTTTAGTACTTTTAGTTTTATTAATAATAATAAAAATCATAAAAATAATTAATAACAATAATAAACTTTATTTATATAGTAATAACAATGATAATAATATATTATTATTGTTTAATATTAATTTCTCTTTTTTTTACTTTTTTTTTTACCTATCAGACAACTTTAATTTAAATATTTTTTTTCTATTCTATTATATTTCTTCTCAACCAAATCATTTCCTCTCCATCCTATTTTTTAGTTATTTTTCTTCTTTTCTTTCCTCACCTATTTCCTATCATCTCTTATTTTTTCTCCTCACAGCCAAACTAAGCCTAAAAGAATTTTTGATTGAGAAGTATAAAATTATACTGTTCATGATTTTCTTATGTTCTCCTAAGATCTCCAAAAAAATACTTTCTATTTTTAATTTTTTAACTAATATCCTAAGAATACGAATTCAAAATCATAAAATAATTAAGAATATTTTGAATAAAAAATAATTAATATAAAACACAATCTATTTAAGGACAGAAATAGTAAAAGAAAGCAAGAAAGAAACTCTGTTGTGATTCCTCTTTTCCTGTACTTGCTTGTATTTTGTACATGTGTTTCTATGTGTTGAGGACATATTTAACTATTTTATATCCATCTTTAAATGGAATAATACATTTTTTTAGGTCAGCAAAATAAAATATATTTATATAATAAGAGGCATAAGGGATGTCAAACTCCATACAAAGAAAAAAGGCACAAAGTCACATATTACACTATATTAATGCTATGGCAACATAGTAATCCCCATCAAGTGCAAATATCCCACATTTGCAAACACCTATACTATATCCCACCTTACTGGCTTACTCCCTTTTACTAGTACTATACTATTATAATGTAACATAAGCATTTAAGACCATCCCGTCCAGCAGCTCCCACTGTAGCCCTTCATAAGATCAAGATTATCACTTGCCAGACTAGCACTTTTGTACCCTTTATATATGAATCCCGAACCTCCCAAAAAGTTAAGAATCCCATTTTCTCTATCTCGAACACTGTAAGTCAAAGTAAGAGCCCCACTGCGAGGAATTTTCTTTCTAAAATAATATATATATATATATATATATATATATATATATATATATATATATATATATATATATAACTCTTTTTGTCACAAACATTTTATAATCAGAAGGTTGGTTTAAACGATATCCCATAATTTTTTTGGGATACCCAATGAACCTACATTTTTCATACATTACCTCAAGTTTGTCTATTCACAATCTCTTATTAATATAAGTGAGACAATCTTAAGCCTTGTTGTGTTTGAGATTCATTCTAACCCTTTTCATATCACATATGGAGTTGTGAAAGGTTTTGTAACAAAAACAAAAAACCACACACACATTGCTTTATTTTCCGATCAGACTATCTTCTCCAAAACAAGTGATATCACATATCTAATATAATGACTATGCATCTTGGCATGTTTCAATAAAAACACATATTTTTCACAACAATTGTAATATGTTTGATGACACCAAGTAAAAACATAGTCACTTTTAAAGGAAAAACACATTTCACATTATAATTTTAAACACAAAAAATCTTGCTCTGATATCAATTGAAGGAAAAAAAGTGTTCAAAACACACAATAGAATAAAAATGGATCTATTTTGCATTTAAATTATATTTAAATGGACAACATATTACATGTGTACCTATTGATGAGCTTTTGAAGCATGAAAATTTTTCTTCGATAATGTGAAAATTCCACATATATCCACACCGAGACTAATTTCTATTCGTTGATAATTTTGACAGGTGAAACAATAATTAGTGCTATGAAAGAATGAGAAGAGAAGTTATCTCACATCTCTTCAACGTGCAACCTAGGACTGTATTTATAACACGCCGAAGATAAAAAAATTTGTGGTAAAATCGAAACAACTATCTTATCTTTTAGGCCATTTTAAAATATTGTTTCTTGTTATTTTTTGTTGCTAACCATTTAGCAATTTGAAATAATAATTGACCAAGTCCAACTTGTATGTAACTGCTTTTCAAACCAAATTCCAAACATGAAATCCTCCCGTTTGTTCCTTTTCTTTCACCAATTATTTCAAATTATTTATATTTTCAATGATAGCAAAAAATATAATAATATTTCACTTAGGAAATTAATTAATCATTTGATCACATTAAATCCTCTAATTTAATTAATCATCAAATATTAAAATAATTTCCGTAACAGAGATTAGAACACTCATTTGTGTGACCTTATAGGTTCAATACTAAGCCGATAATATATTAATCATATTAATATATTAATCAAATTAATATATTAATTAAGGTAGGCATCTAACAACACTCCTTAACATCCATATAGCATGAAGTAGCGTTTTACTTTCAAGAATCATTAGAAGAATAATATAATAATTTTTTTTCCATTTTTACGCTCTTTGTTAACTCTAGGGTATGATATTACTGTCAAACTCTTTTGAGTTAACTTATAATGACTTAAGAAACTCATTTCTTCTTTCATTTAATTTTCTTGATCAGGACATAATTTTATTCATAAAGCTCAAATTCATTACTAAGAGTTGATGGATTCCTTCTTGATAAATCATTAATTCTACATGTATTTTTAATCATATCTAATATCCATTCAACAAGTGCTCTAAAGCATTAGGTGTCTCGAATCAAAACATAACAAATAATCTATTAATTACTATGACAATCTCAGGTCAAAGAAAACTATTAAATCTCTTCCTGAGAATTTTCTATTAGCAGTTTATGATAAATTTAACTATTAGAAAATTTTAATTGAGTCAGTTCAACGACGACATCCACATATACATCATTTATATATGCAATTTAATAAATGAAATCTATTAATCTTTATTCAATAAAGGTCATTACATATATATTGATCTATCCGGATTATTGATGTCCTATTCACAATAATTTTACGATCAAAAACAATTTAAATTAAAATTATAAAAAACTTATTTTTCATTATCATAATCTCTATCATGATAACAAATCTATAATTTTAATCAAGGACTTGTCAAATTAAAAATTTAATAAAATAATAGATATAATAATTCTTTATTAAAATTGATAACATGATGAATTGGATCTTAGACATACATATATATCTCCAACATCTCCCGGTTGCCAAAGTGAATTCTCCTTAGCAACTCCTGTGAATTGGTTAAGACCTTGCCAAATAGAAGAAGGTATGAAGTTTGATCGAGGGACACCATTCTTCAAAAATCTGGATCTACAGAAAACTGCCCAAGGATCATCCGAAGCAAAAAAAAAAAAAAAAAAAAAAGACCTAAGTAAGCTTTAGATTGGCAGCTTTGTTGATAACTTTTAAAGAATGAATACGAAGACCCCCCCCCCCCCCCCCCCCCCCCCTTTCAAGAAACTGTAACAAGTTTTCTTTTATCAATGGAACCTGTCAAAATAAAATTCTTTAGCCACATATCAGCATCTTAAGAGTTGAGAGAGGCCAAGAATAATTAACATGGAAGTTGTATAAAAGCATACTATGGATAATGGATTTGACCAATTCAACCCTGCCCATGAACGAAAGCAAAGAGCCTTTCCACGAATTCAGCTTCTATCTGATCTTGTCCACTATTGGTTGCAAAAAGAAGCTTAGGTCGACCTTTAAAGAGGGGGACACCGAGATAAGTGAAAGGAAGAGGACCCTTGGAGAAACCCTAAGTGTCCATGATGCATTTTAATCTGCTACCAGAATGATGTGAGAAAAACGACATTTGGAGGAATTAACAAATTGGCTCGAAGCTTCGCCATAAGCTTTGAACATATCCATAAGAGCTTGTAAGTTTCTCTTTATGCCTCTGCCAAATACAAGAATGTCATGAGCAATGAGGACTTGGCTTGAAGTGGAAATACTATTGGATCCCATGATAGTATGAAGTTTATCTTCACTGACAAGCAATGATATTCTTCTGCTAAATAGAGAGCAAGGGCTAGAGGGGATCCCCTTGGCAGACCCCTCTCTTACAACCAAAGAAGCCAGCAGCTGCACCATTTACTGAGAAAGATAATTTCGCTGATAACAAGAGACGAATTTTTCAGTAAAACCAAAGGCTCTAAGAACATGAAGAAGAAAGCGTCAATCCAAGGTATCAAATGCTTTCCTAACATCAAATTACCTCCAAAGGATCGATGCGGAAGGAGATTAACGGCCTCAGAAGCTAAGCAAATACAATCACTGATATCTCGGCCTTTCACAAAGCCCTGCTGCTGAGGCGAGATGATTTAAGGTGCCACATTAGAGAGTGTGTCCGCTAGAACTTTAGTAATAATTTTAAATTGAAAATTTAAATTCATGTATTGATAGCTAATCTATTTACTACAAAACTCTATACTTAATAATATAATACAAAATAATTTTATCGGTTAACATTCGTATAATTAATAGTTTTGAATTTTCTTACATAAATGCATAGTAAATATATCGAAACAAAATTTATTAAATATAAATTTATTGAAAATTGAATTTAAAATGTTATTTTTTTTAATTTGTTATTCATTGCATAAATACTCTTCAAAGAACCCCTAAACTTGCAGGGTTCTCCTAAAACCGTTACGACAGTTGATGAAAATTAACTGCTCTTATTTAATATGAATGAGGACAAATATTACTCGATTCTTTAAAAATGAACAAGAATGTACATTTAAATTACTTGTCATGTATCCATTATATAATATTTTATTTAACTGCATATATTGTTAGTTAATATATTGAGCAAATAATAATATTTTGGCTCTATCTTTAATTATTCCATATAAAATAATTTTATTGATTAATATTAATATAATAGTATTTTCTGTCAACAAATTATATAATAGGTTTGGATTTTTTTACATAAATACATAATAAATATATTGAAATTAAATTTATTAAATATATTTACTGGAGATAAGTCTAAATTATTTTCTTAATAGTATTGTAAATAAAATATTGTTTTTTAAATTTTTTATTTATTACAAAATACTATGCAATTAGGCATGATAAAAAAAAACTAAGCTCGCAAAAATTTCTCGAATTCGTCTTGATTTTGACAAAAAATACTTATTTTGATTAAATATGAATACGAATATTTTTTACAACAAAATATTTTTTGACTTTAGCTTTAATAATTTAATGTATAATGATTCTATTAGTTAATTTTTATATAAAAGCATTAATTTTTTTAACATAAATACATAATAAATATGATTTATTAAGATAGACACTGGTAGGAACAGGAACAATGGGAACAAATTTTAAATATTTTATAGCAGATAATGATTTAACTAGCTTTAAAGTAAAGATTTAGTTGAATTGTTTTCTCTTCTTAAATACTCTCATTGTTTTTGCATTTTTGGATAATATAAATAAATAATTATGTTTATCTAATATAAATATTTAATTTTATAAATGTATGTATGTCAAAATATGCATGAAAACGAAAATAACTTGTAGAAATGAATGAATATCTCACTAGTTGACTAAATAAAGGAAACGGTCCTAATGGAGATATTGAAAGATGGCCATTCATGTTAAATTTCACACAGCTACATGCTAGACTAACATATTATGAGATTGTTGGTCCACAAGATATCTAAAACTAAAAGTGATAATTACCGTCATAAATGACTCATTGACTAAATAAAGGTAATGATCCTAATGGAGATATTGAAAGAAATGGTCATTCATGTTAAATTCTCCAAATTTTTTTCATTTAGTATCAAAGGAATAAATTTCATTAAAAAAAGTAAAAATGATATTATTAAAGTACGAAAAAAGATATTGGATATAATAAAAATAATTAATATTTGAATATCATGTTTTTTAAATGCTTAAAATCAACAATAAAAATAACATTATTCAAATTAGTACATTTAATTATGTAATGTAATCTTAATTATTTTGGCTCCTAAAAAAAATTCCAAGCTCCGCCAATGTCTCTTGTTGTTATATAACTAGTCACTCTGTTATTATCAAAGGTGTTGTAAAAATATGTCATGAAAATATTATCTCTCTATCTAAACTTCTGCATACATCATTTGTACAAAATTAAACTCCGGGCATAGGCGCACAAAACCAAATGCTCCGTGTTAATTTCTATTTTGTCTTAAATTTTTCCAGTTTTTCCTTTCTTGACGCCAGGTACGTCAAGTGTTTATTTTATATATAAATTTACTAGAGGATTAAAGCAACTTAGGTTCCTGGATATAGAAGCTAGAAATTGAATAAAATCTATGAAGTGGCTTCTGAACAAAGATCAAACAGCCACTACTACAATTTTTACATATAACATCGGACCTTTAACATCGGTTATTCACAAAACCGATGTTAACAAAAGCGCGGTGGCATTTTTGTAAATAAGTAGACTTAGTTAACATCGGTTTTGGAAAAACCGATGTTAGTATGCCGTTGTTAACATCAGTTTTGTAAAACTCGATGTTATCGAGTCGATGTTAACATCGGTTTTATTAAAATCGATGTTACGTAGTTGATGTTAACATCGGTTATTTTTAAAAAATCGATGTTGTTATCATTATATATTAAACTTCTGAAATTGCACAACCCGCGCGCTTGAACCCTATCGTTCTTCTTCTTTCTCCTTCTGCCTGAGATCGTCTTTGTGTCAAACTGGCCTGCGCTTCCGTGACTGCAACCACATTGTGGAGATCATGTTTGTGGAGATCGTCTTTGTCACTTATCCATTGAGGTATATCCTTTCGTTTTAACATTAGGCGTTCGCCGTTTTAACATTTGCTCACTTTCGCATGTCGAAGAAAAGTAGGAAAGGAAAGAGTCC
Source organism: Glycine max (assembly GCF_000004515.6). Lineage (NCBI taxonomy): Eukaryota > Viridiplantae > Streptophyta > Magnoliopsida > Fabales > Fabaceae > Glycine > Glycine max. Next base: position 27,326,741 of record NC_038241.2, read on the forward strand.
CGGAAAGGGTACTCCCAAGGCGTTATTGTTGTTTCTCCTTCTGCCTGAGTTCATGTTTGTCGCAAACTGGGTTGTGCTTCCGTGACTGCAACCACATTGTCGAGTTCGCGTTTGTGGAGTTCGTGTCTGCACTTCCATCGAAGGTATGTCTCTGTTGTATGTTAATGATGAAAATCCATTGTTCAATGGTCTGTCTCTGTTGTGATGTTTCGAAACCCTAGTTAGGCACAAAGGGTTAATCGTAACTGAATCTGTAGTGATTTAAGACCATATGTAACTGCCTTAAGCAATTATTGCAGAATAAATTATGGAGTAATAGCAGGGGGGTTAGGCAGTTTTTAGTGGGTTTTCAGGAAGGGAGAGACCAGGCTCTCAAACATCTTGGGGGTTCTATTTCTTTTGAATAAAATTCAGTCCTTATTCCTTTACCAGTTGGTATCTATGACATTGCTTTTTAGTTTTTACATTGGTTTTGATTGTGTTTTTGGGAATCAGTCATTTAGATTAGGATCTTCTTCTCTGGTGCCTTAATTTGGTAAAAATCAGTCCCCGAGATATTACACAGAGGGTTTCAGGGACAAAACTTTGATTTACATATTGAATTTCATCCAAATTTTTGACAAGTCATTGTTACTTCCATCAATATTGATATTGTATCATGCTTAATTATATGCATTTGCTTATTCTGATCATTGTGTGTTGTGTGATTATTTCTTCCATGCAGGTACATGATTCCTATTTGTTGTGAGAGTGAAATGATGGGCAGCAGCACCAAGTGAGGTGAGTTTATATTTTCTTTTTTTTGTCTTTATCTTTGTTAGTTTGTTATATATTTTTTATTTTATATGTTTGAGTTTTAAATGTGTAAAAAATAGAAATAGAAAGGTCTGTTGATTGCTTATTAAATAGAAAGTAGGATATTTTGGTTGTAGAGTTAAATTATCCCCCAGCCACACAATAGATAGACTTCTTTGCTTCCATGTTGCCCCCCATAGATAATAAATAGATAGGTAAGGCTGATAAAATTGAATTAATGAGAGTGATTTTGCCTCCTATAGATAGGCTTCTTTCCTCGAATCAAGAAATGTGGGCCTTTTGCTGTCTACTTATCAGGAAAACCTGATTATATTTCTGCTGAAGAGTGTAATATACACCATTGGGATCAGCTTTCCAGACCATAATATCTTGCATATGAGCCTGGATTTGTATATCAGTAATTGCTTCCATAAATGCCACAACTATATGTTGCTCATAATCAAATAGATTCCTTCTCCACTTTAAGCCCCAACACCAATTGCCTT